>NW_023615805.1:0-80001 GCF_013339695.2 Rhipicephalus sanguineus | reverse complement strand
AAAGGGTTTTATGACGTACGCGACAGGTATTGTGCGTTATTCATGTCATTCCCAGCGGATCGTGTTCGTGATACACTCGTCCTATGCTATGCAAATTTTGGTATATTACAACCTATGGAGATGACCGGGAGAGTGCCCAGACGTAGGCGGCTAGATAGATAGATAGATAGATAGATAGATAGATAGATACGTAGATAGAAACGCCCAAAGTGTCTGAGGTTCCCTAAGAAATGCTTCGTATTTAAAAACTATATGCAAATTGAAAAAGAAGCCCTGGGTATATGTTTTGGCTGTGAAAGGTTTCACGAGTTCGTGTACGGAAGAATGATGCGAATCGAAACGGACCACACGCCGCTGGTAGCGATCGCACGAAAAGAAATTGCCGGCATGCCGCCGCGGGTGCAAAGGTTCTTTTTGCGATTACTAAAGTATGATTTGTGTTGCAGTACATTCCCGGAAAGCAGCTGGTTCTCGCCGACACGTTGTCACGGTCGACAGTGGATCCAGCCGAAGACAAAGTTGGCCCTGAATACGACGTCGAGGTTCTTGCGGTGCAGTCTTTGGGCTACATGGTAACGCCGGAAACGCAGCGGCTGCTACAGCTAGAAACATCTCGAGACGGCTACCTACAATCGGCGATGACTAGTTTGGCAAGCGAGCAACCGGTAACAGGTGAACTCAAGCCGTACACTTTGTAGCTGACCACGATACATTTTGTAGATCACGCTTATTTTTTTTCAATGTCATTGGCATGAGCTACATGAATTTGCCATGCGATCTCGTAGAAGTTAGGCAAATTTTAAAGAAATGACATTTCATTCTTTGTCCTGTAGTATTACTTAAAGGAACCAATCTCCATTGCTATTGCGCGGGCTTCCTATTTAAGAACTTCCATGCAGCCAATAAGTGAGATCCTGTGAAAAAGATTTGCCAGTGCCTTTTTAACGTGACGAATGAATTTCAGATCTCATAGGAGCTCAGTGTTCATTGTGGTCGATTTTGATGTCGATGGTTTGCACCCATTGGTGCAATAACGAAGAGATCGGAAGAGGTTCACTGCTAACAGCACAGTTGAAGTGTTCTAGCAATTGAGTGCGTCGGACGCGTAATTTTAGAGTTGTGGGATTGGGCTCCAACAAAGGAAAGGGTGTTTCTCTATGCACTTTACTTCATTCGATTTGTGTCTTAGTTACTACACTGCAGTTCAATATAACAAATAAATATTCCCTATAATGTCATCGCCTTAATTGTAGCGCAAGGGTGACACCTGCACAAGTTTTGCTTGCATGTCCATTCGAAATAGGGACCCCAAGCTTGAGTATGGGCGCGGCGCTCGCGCGGCCGAGCTATGCGTTTTTGGGGATAGACGCTGCTGGCTAGGACACGTGCGGGCATGCGCTCCTCATTCGGCCCGAGCACTGCTAGTCAGCATTGGTTACATTGTGACGCACCACAGATGCAATCCGAGAGCTCTGCGCGTGCACGGAAGCGGGGGCGGCAGTGTTGTGGCGAAAGGAGACTCGCCGTGGATATCCCCAGTTGCGATAAGAGCAGTGGCGCCACTCAAGGTTGCATAGGAAGCCTTTACCGACTGGAAACTTACGGTGGAAATGGATGATGTGTTCGTCGGATGTCACTTGTCACGTTTGATTTTTACTGTCCAAAGAAGCTTTCTTTTTGGGTCTGCGGCACTCAACACCCGGCCATGGTGACGGTAGCGAGCGCATTAATCTGGAGGGAAATGAGCACCGACCTAACAACAGCACGCGCCCCACGCACAAGCGACCGGGCGGGGGATTCAAAACGGCGGCCACGCTGCTGCCAAGGCCGAGGAGGCGTCACCTACAATTTCAAAAGCTGACTCCACTCTAAGCGGGGGCGCGCGAATCGAGGCACTCTATTGACCTCGAAGCCCACCACTGGAAACGCCGGCGCCACCGTCGGCGAGACGTGCTTGGCAGGATCACGTGGTCTCAGCGGCCGCGTCGGCTGCTTGTGGAGCGCTGCCGCGTGCTTTGAAAACGAGTTTCAAGCCCCATATGCGCTGCGGTCTGTTCAAATACGGAAGTTTCTCGCATGTTCTGCTCAATTGAAACCATTGTAAGAGAGTGGCTGCCTCCGAAGGCGACGAACATGAGGCTCTACCGCTAGATGCCGCAGTACCGGGCTTACGCAACAGAGCCCAGTGTCAGCCTGCACCGGTAACCGCGGGACAAGAAACTGCGTGAAGCATGGGTTGTAAAGCTAAGAACCGGCAAGTAGCCATCGGCTACGTGGCTTGTGTGCAGCAAGCACTTCCGCGACGAATACTTTCGTTACTGCGTCGGGTCTGCGTTGTTCGGTGAGTAGCAGACAGCGCGCACTGAGACGATGACTCACGCGCGCTTCCCGCCGGCAAATGATGATTATCTGCCACAGGATGGAAAAGGCGCTACCTTTTACCACGTGCGATACCATCTCAGAACACTCCCGAGCGACCTCTTGATCGTCGGCCCCGTGCTCAGCGTCCACAAAAGTAGCTGCAGCTAGGCAAGTCATTGTTTAGATACGTTGAATTAAAAAAACTCACATGGTCCCTTATGCATTCGCCAATGATGACTAGAAGGCGAAAGCCATCATCTTCTTCTTGTCAGTCGATGTATTGATTCTCCCGCGCCCCCCTCCAAAAGCGTTCTGCACCTAACGCGGATTTGCACGGCCTCCGTGGCTGATCATGGAGGCAATTCAAAGCGGCCATGACATGTGATTACGTCATCATGTGACGTCACGTTATGTGATGTCATATTGACGCTACATGTTTTGGTGACGTGTGACGTCATTATGACGTCATGCGGTCACGCCATAACGTGACGGTTATTTTTTGCATCACTCGTGTTGACGCCGCCGACGCCGGACGCCGACGGGCAATGTTCCCGTTTGATGAGGCATTTAGCGTTTTCTCCTTCCCCTGCTTTTGCGTTCCCCTGACGCTTGCGTTCCCCATTGCCTCCGTGATCGGCCCACTGATCACGGAGGCAATGCAAAGGGACCATGTCGTGTGAATACGTCGTCATGTGACATCATGTTATGTCACGTAATGGTGATGTGTTAATGAAGTTACAAATTTAGGAGATCTATGACGTCATATGATGACGACATCACGTGACGATTATTTTCTGCGTCATTCACCTTGACGCCGACGACGGTCAATCTACCCGTTTGAAGAGGCATCTAAGGCTTTCGCCTTCATAAGGTACGCGACGTTTGCTGATGGACGTACATAACGAAAGAGTCAAAAGCTGCTGCTGTGTGCTGCATTTATGTTGGCAATAACATTTTTTCAGTCAAGCTTGCGTTCTCCACAATGTGCTAAAATGCCCAAATTTATTTGTGCCCTTCTCAAACCCACGTTGGGCACCTCCAACCCCATGTATTTTCTGGGAGCCTCATTTATTTTCGTGGGAAAGATATGCCACCCTGTTGGCGTTAGACACGACACTGCTGCCAAAATTGCTGGGGTACTCGCCAAATAATTAGTATCCTGTTTTGCGTTTGCTGGTTGCTGCAATAACTTCTATTTTATTCACCGCTATTTCAAGCTCATGTGGGTCCTAGTTCACAGCCTACGTTTGCAGAACAAGTCCGGCGAACGTTACTGTATTTTCTTTCTTTTCCTGGGCGTTGCATGCTACATAGATGCTCGGTCTCGTAGACTGCTTCTCCTTCCACCAGCAATGTCGAAGTGGTGAAGCTTTTGTCTATGTATATGTTGATGACAGAGAGCATCAAGTTCGCTGTAATGCAAGGGGAACGATAATTATGAGGAGAAATAAAAAATGAGTCGCATTTGCTCACGTTTTGTGTGAGCACGATATGAAACGAATGCACTGAATAAAGGAACAGAAGCAGCGGCATTTGCCAACTGAGAAGACCGATCAATACGCAGTGTGAGACAACTTGTCAAATGACATTGAAACGCACACGAATTTAGACAAAACAAAACATTGAATCCAGGGGCGTAGCCAAGGGGGAATGTTGGGGGGGGGGGTTCAAACCCCCTCCCAAATTTTTCAATTTTGCTTGCGCACATATACACGCACCCATACAAACGCACGCACGAATATGTATTATGTATGATTGAACACCACCCTCCTCGAAAAAAATTTATGGCTGCGCCCCTGACTGAATCGTCGGGACGGCACATCACAAAGTTGCGTGCGCACCTATAGTTGTAACGAAATTGTTTTTGAATTGCTCTGATAGCGTCCGCGCGACAGCAGTTTTTTGTGTACTCACAAATTCTAATGTTTTGCGGCCTAGTGTTCACAGCGCCGTGCCAAAACCCGCTCGTAGCAAAAGCAAAAGCATCAGTACGAATATACATGCAGACGCTCATACATGCAGAGGCACCGTTAGTCGTCGCGAACCCATGCGATCGCTGGTTTGAGGCATCTTTCTGTTATGCCCCGTTTGGTTATACAGGCAGTCTACTCTAAGAAAATATTTCACATAGTTTGCACTCAGCGAGTGACTACCTTTCACGCAAGAAGCCGGTTCAGGGTCTCCAACGCGATGACCGCGTGAAGCGGGTGTTTGGTTTTCTGCAAAGAGACAGCGACTGTAGACTATCTTGTGCTTTCAGTTCGTCGAAAATAATTATTTTGACAGTAAAGAACACAGTTCCTTTCGAAAGTACTTACAGAAATGCCCTGGAGGGCTTCCGCGAGGTGTTTTTGTAGAGCGCCGACAGCAAAATCTATGGGGAGCACAAATCTATGGTGAAGCGGGTGTTTGGTTTTCTGCAAAGAGACAGCGACTGTAGACTATCTTGTGCTTTCAGTTCGTCGAAAATAATTATTTTGACAGTAAAGAACACAGTTCCTACTCGGCAGTATCCTACCTAGCATGCAATCGAGGTGCGTCCGATAGAGGGCGACTCCGTACCTCCTCGCCGCCAATACTCGCGGACAACTTTTCTTGGCAATGAAGGGAAAGCTACGGGGGCGGAGCGTCTGCACATGTGCTGCTACGCGAAGTAGTCCGGTTTGGCGCGGGTCTCGTAACGCCTGGAAAGTGATGGCTAGCGTTGCATTTCGACGCAAACGCTGCTTATCGTCTAAGGTACGGGTAAAAGGCGCGACTTTTTCACGCACGCAAAAACGCAAAGTGGCAACGTATAAAGTAAAAGAAATACCAATATCTCGCTTGTGTGCGCTGCGTTCCGCTATAGTGCCTAGAATATACTTACTAGTGTGCCGACCGCCCAGCGTTTCCAATGGTAGACGCTGGCACTGACGGTGATGCCTTCAACCGGACGCCACCAGACGGCGACACTCTTAGGAACCATGCTAACCGAGCGGAGCATCAAGCCAAGCACGCGCGTTGCACGCGCGTAGCCCAGTTGCGCTTCGGATGCCCGTTCCACGGCCGCTACCTGTCTTTTTTTTTAAAGACGATAGTCTTTCTTGGGGAACTTAAACGCAGAAATTTTGGTCTGTCTTTCTGTCTGTCCTTCTGTCTGTCTTTCTGTTTGTCGGCACGTCCCTCGATTCAGCCACTCGGCCAAAGTTGAACCACTTGCCCAAGGGCCAGCCATCGTGAACGGCTGACTAGATTCATACTTGTGTACATTGTTGATCAAAAAGCAAACATTACGCATATCTGAGGCGCAACATCACTAGGTAAGTATTAGGCGGTGTGTTCCTCTAACAGAAAATACATAGATACGCAATATTAAAGACCTTGATGGTATGCGTTTAACGTTGAGACAGTAACGCGTTTATTAAAAGATTGCCACAGCTGAAGCGATCAGCGGTCCAAGCCGAGCAAGCGCGAGCGCCAACAACAACCGTCTTCATCTTCTTCTTTCGCAGGCGTTCTTGTCTGCGCCCTACCATGTTACAAATCACTCCCCCGCGGAAAAGGAGCCATCCTGGCGACCTAAGGAACAGGTACAACTGGTGGGTCATAATGCGGCTTCAGTCGATCGACGTGAACAGTCTCGCGGCCGCAACGACGGCGGACCGTAGATGATTGAAGAGGCTCAATCATATAGTTAACTGGGGATGCTTGACGTAGGACGCGGTAGGGGCCTTCGTACTTAGGCAGTAGCTTTGTGGAAAGGCCAGGAGCGGAGGAGGGAACGCGAAGCCACACCAACGTTCCAGGCTAATACGACTGAGGAGGCAGGTTTTCGTCGTGACGGTCCTCCTGGCCCAACTCGCCCTACAATGTTACAACCCTAGTTTCTTAAGGTGCGCTGAAAATGCGACTGCGCTGAAACTTGTCTTCCTCCGTGCCCTCTGCACAAGCTCATGTTGTGTTTCGGTTTCGGTTCAGTATTGCATTGTACGAATGACAGGGGGCGACGCTCTGGCATTCCTGTTTTACCCAGGCGACGTGTAAGAGAGTTTGTGCAGAGTACTCGTTGAGTGCGGATATTTCTTCTCCTTCGGCGCATCGCGCCAAACAACGTGTTCGGGCTGGCCGGCGTCCCCACCGGTCGCGTTGGTCACCGCCGGTCTTCGCCTGCCGCTGCGCCGGGACTACCAGCCCGCAACACAGCACTCGTGTTTCCCGACGTGTTGCCAGATGGCGTCCATATCTCACGCAGCGCCTCTTCTATCGTCTTTAGACGACATTTGCAGCGAAGCACGCAGATACGCGGCCAATTTTTTTTTTGTGTGTGTGTAGCGGCCGTGCCCGTTCGTAAGCGCAGTCGGTTGTGATCACGGAGTTAAGAAATATTCCGTTGCTGTAAACTTGTCGGGCGTTGTCGCTTTCGAGCCAGTAGCTGGTGTCTCCGCATGTCATTGCTAGGTGCGCGCGCTCCGCACTTGTTTCTGTTCACAGAACCGCGATGCGGTCACAGAAAACGGGGCGTAAAGATAGCACCTGTTTTTTCCCATATTGTACGAGTGGCTAACCCTCAAACAACGAGCGGGTCTCATTATTCAGCGCTCCTGTGGACACACAAATTTAATTAAGCTTAGCGTATTGGGAGAATAATATAAAGAGCACAAATCGAAGACTAACTCTGGCGGCTGTCGTATGTGACAAACACTTCAATAATTGCTACACTGAGCGTCGTGAGGTGATTACATAGATAATTAGTAAAATATGTGTCGTTAGATGAATAAATAGAAGAGTAGTAAAATATGTGTCGTTGGCTGAATAAATGGATAACGAGTAAAATATGTGTCCTTAGGTAAATAAACAGATAATTAGTAAATGTATGGTAATTAGCTGAAATTGCCGTGCATTTAGCATTTGTGGTTATGTGTCGCATATAATAGTATTTTTCGAAGAAACAGCGGGTATCGCGCAGCGCAATAATGATAACTGTGCGTACGATCGCTTGTTAGTGCTACGAAATCACATTCCTTCGATTACGATTTGCACCCCAACCAACGTTCCGCAGCGCAAAACGCTGGGACAGCCCGCCGGCGTCTTTCAGGCGCGAGTGTCTGCTAGAGACGCCGGTCGGCATAGCATGGTCCCTATGGCTATCGCCGTCTGGTGGCCGCCGGTGGAAGGCATCGTTCTCCGTGCCACCGCGACGCCCGCGGTCGGCACACTAGTAAGTATAATCTAGGCACTATAGTTCCGCCACAAAAGATACATGTACAAAATGAAGGAGTATTTTATATCTCTCACGCAGAAAATACGGGCTCAATTGTGGGACTACATTCATTAGCGGTAGAATACGTGCATTGTGGCTCTGTAGCCTTCGCTTCAATGCCAAGCAAAGTTGTCCGCGAGTATAGTTGTACCATGACCAGAACGCCACCTTCCGTTACTTTGCGCCAACTGCTTTGACTAAGCATGGCCTCCGAGATGGCGGGCGCGCAGCGTGTTTCTCTCCGGCCGTCCCAGTCGCCGTGCTCCCCAGCAAAACCAACGTGTTCGCCTCGCGCGCCCGCCTACCGCGAGAGGGCGCATCCACTGGAGCCATCCACAGGATGGCTTTTCTAGACATCACTGGGGCGTACGACAACGTTAATCATGAAATTTTGTGGGATATATTGAAAGGAATGGGCATAGGCGACGACTGTATACAGCTTTTGAGGGAGATATACCGAGAAAATACAGGTTGCATAGAATGGGAAGGAATGAGTAGCAAAGAGAACGTTGAGATTAGCAAGGGGCTGAGACAGGGATGTCCTTTGTCCCCGCTGTTATTCATGCTGTACATGGTGAATATGGAAAAAGCGCTACAAGGTAGCAACCTTGGTTTTAATCTGTTACACAAACAGGGCGGCGTGATGATTGAGCAGAAGCTTCCAGGATTATTTTATGCTGACGATATTGTCTTATTTGCTGACAGTCGAGAGGATATACAGCAGCTGGCGGATATATGCGGAAGGGAAGGGGAAGCTCTAGGACTAGGATTTAGTGTAACAAAATGTTGATTGATGGTATTCAATGACCCTTGTGATCAGGCGGTGTCAATACAGGGCCAAGAAATACCGAGGGTGAGCGAATAGAAGTACCTCGGAGTATGGATAAATGAGGGTGACAGGTACATGGAGGTACAGGAAAAAGCCTCAGCAGCAAAAGGAAAGAGGAATGCTGCAATAATGAAGCACAGAGCATTGTGGGGATACAATAATTACGAGGTGCTTCGAGGTCTGTGGAAAGGTGTAATAGTTCCGGGGCTTACTTTTGGGAGCTCAGTGGTGTGCATGAGGGCAGCGGTGCAATCGGGAATGGATATAAATCAAAGGACTGTGGGACGCCTCGCATTGGGTGCTCACGGGAAGACGACAAATGAGGCTGTAAAGGAAGATATGGGATGGGCAGGTTTTGAGGCGAGGGAGGCTCAGAGCAAAATAAGGTTCGAAGAAAGGCTAAGGAATATGAAGGAGAGTAGATGGGCAGAGAAGGTGTTCCGTTACTTGTATAGGAAGAGCGTGGACACACATTGGAGAAAAATAACTAGGAGGCTCACTAGTAAATATACGGCTGGTAGTGTAAGCAGTATGTCAACAAAGAGCGTTAAGCGAAAAGTCAGAGAGGCAGAGAGGATTTACTGGATGGGAGCTATGGAGAAAAAACCGGCTTTAAGTAACTACCGAAAGGGCAAAAAAAACGCCAGGCCTGCGCTGAAACAGCAGCACAGTCACAGCGAAAGCTGGAAGAGCGGCGTTTCTAGAGCCCGTTGTAAACTCTCTTGGGGCTACAATACAAGTACACTAGAAAGGTACCCACTACGCCATAAATCACAATTTTTGTGAAGTTGGGAAGCACCTACTAAGCCATCATTCGTCATTCGGCGGAGATCGAGGCACCAGCTACAGGTCTTTAAGACATTGTGTGCAATTTGTTGACGCGACGACTGATGACGATGAAGAATTATGGCTGCGCCATAATTCTTCATCGTAATGGGTTGGAATCTTTAAACGGCCCACCAGTTATGTAATTTGCATTCGGTGACGCCCTGTCGCTATTTCCCTCTCCCGTCATGCTGTATAACATACGTTGACGTGCGACAGAGACGGGGGGGGGGAAGAACTTTGCTGAGACCCCAAGGAAATGGTTCATGCGCTTATGGGTTTCCTTGGCAACCAATACAAGTGCACTTGCGAGGAACCCACTACGCTATAAATCATTGTAATCTTACTGAGACCCCAAGGAAATGGATCATGCGCTTATGGGCTTCCTTGGCAACCAATACAAGTGCACTTGCGAGGAACCCACTACGCTATAAATCATTGTAACTTTTGAGAAGTAGGGCAGCAGGCACTGTGCCATTTTTCGTTATTCTACAGAGAGCCGTGGTACCTGCTGAACGCCTGTAAGGAATTATGCGCACTTTGTTGATGCTGTGCCTGATGACGATGAAGAATTATGGCAGAGCCCTTTGGGTTAGAAGCATTCAACAACCTACTCGTTGCGCAATTCGCATTGTTTGACGCCTGGTTACAGAATTCGCGTTGTGCGACGCTTGGTGCTTATTTTACTCTTCTACCACGCTATATTGCGTATGCTAACGTGGTTCCTTCCCAACGTGAAGCCTCTATTGAACCTTTTTGCAAAGAAGTTTCAAGCACCGGCATGGCTCAGAGGTTGAATACTGGGCTCCCACGCAGAGGGCCCAGGTTCGAACCTCGTTCCATCTTGGAATTTTTTTCTTATTTCGTTTTTTTTCTTATTTCGAGCGATACTGGTTACGGACACCGGCGGCGGCGGCGGCGGCGGCGGACAACTACGGCACCAAAAACGGCCGGTGAAATGATCTCATAACAGCTTTCGCTGTAAAATGAAATAAGGAGGGAGGCATTTTACGACAATTCAATGGGAAGCGCTTTACTGTTTGAAGCGAGATCGGGTTGCATTAGAACGGGTAGTTATAAAGCGAGATTCAGTAAAGAAGAAGAACAATGCACGTGCTGCGGGGAAGATCAGGAAACGGCGGAGCATGTTCTGATTGAATGTGGAGGCATCCACCCAGGTGTACGTTTGGGCAAGAGCCTACATGACGCCTTGGGTTTTAGAGACAATGGAAAGCCGAACACACCCGCGATCAAAATAAGTAAGAGACGGTTAGAGTATTGCTGGCAGAAAACTAGAGAGAAAGGCAAAAATAAATAATGGGAAAAAATAAGGACATTCTGCCGTAAAGGGCACAGAACGGAGCTGAAAACTTAAGGTTTTTTTTTTCTTCTGGAGTAAAATAGTTTTAATTGAAGTAAAGACACTAGGCCAACGCTAAAAAAACAGGAGTAAAGGTTTTTTTTTTCGAGCCTGGTGGCACACTTGTCACCGCCCCGTTATAAAGGGGACGCTCATAGCATATGGTCTTTTTTTTTTCTCGTACGAGCAAACTGAAGGCAAGTATTTTTTTTCCTGTTACTGCATTTATTTTGGTCCAATTTACGAAGAAAAGCAGGGAGACAGCTGAATTTTCCTGATATTGCCACGCTCGCTTCTTCTTTTATTTTGATGTGTTCGAGTTTGACCAGCAAGGACGGTTATCAACGCTCGACGCTGGCCCTGAAGCAGTGTTCGAGAAGCTTCACGATTTTGGTAGATCGTTTTGTTAAGATTGCGCGCCGCACGCGAATGTTCCAGCTTTGTCGAGAGATAACGCCGCCACCAGCGATATTGCTGGAAAGTTCCATAGCGCCTGTATAAAAGCCGACGCGCTTGACCGCTTGTCAGTTGATCGACGGACGACGCCCTGTTCGCCGCTATCATTGTACAGCGTGTATTGCTGTAGTTCTGGTTCTCATTTTCCCGGCCACAAGTTCGGCCAAATAAACAGTTTCATTCTGCAAACGCCGACTTCTGTCTTCGTCGACGTCACGACCACGTGACATCTGGTGGAGGTGCTGCTTCTTCCATGATCCGGACGCCCCCGCGAAGCGCTGACCCAAGCCCAAGCCGCGACGAGGACGACGGCAAGGAGAACCCGGATCGTCGAACAAGCCGCAGGCAGAAGGGACTGCCGCCAGAGCACGGGCTCCTTCCCGAAAAAGACAGACAGCCGCAGATCCCAACATCGACCGCAGCGACAATGACCGACCCCGTGCAGCCTGCGCCGATCCTTCTTCGGCATCCCAAGGAGCCGCCAACTTTCCGCGGATCGTCGTTTGAAGACCCGGAAACCTGGCTTGAAACATACGACCGTGTCGCCGCCTTTAACAACTGGACCAATGAAGACAAGCTGCGTCACGTGTACTTCTACCTCGAAGACGCGGCCAGAACCTGGTTTGAGAATCGGGAGTCCTCACTGCAGACCTGGGATCTTTTCCGCAGCGCATTCATGCACACGTTCACAAGCGTCGTGCGCAGGGAAAGAGCCGCTTCTTTGCTGGAGACCCGGGTGCAGCTGCCAAACGAAAACGTCACCATCTTCACGGAAGAGATGACTCGACTTTTCCGTCAGGCCGACGCTGCGATGGCGGAAGACAAAAAAGTTCGCCTGCTCATGCGGGGTGTCAAACAAGAACTTTTCGCGGGACTTGTCCGCAACCCGCCCACGACGGTCGCCGAATTCCTCACCGAGGCTACGACTATTGAGAAGACACTGGACATGCGGACGAAACAGTACAACCGCTCGCCGCTGCGTGCAACCTATTCCGAAGTGCACTCACTAGCCACCGACGACTTGCGTGAAACCATCCGAGCGATCGTGCGGGAGGAGTTGCGCAAGCTGTTACCTTCGCCGCAGCCTCAAGTGGATTCGATCGCAGACATTGTCCGCGAGGAAATCAAAGAGTCACTGGGTGTTCCTCAGCCGGCACCGCCGCAGCTTCAAGCAATGAGTTATGCTGCTGCAGCCCGACGCAACGCCCCCCCTCCTCGCCCAAGTCAAGACGCCGCGCCGCCCCAGCAGTTCCGCCGCCAGGCACCACCGCCGTCACCACCGACGTCATACCGCCCGCCAGCCGGTCAGCGATACACGCCGAGGAAGACCGACGTTTGGCGCGCCCCCGACCATCGTCCACTCTGCTACCACTGCGGAGAAGCCGGCCACACCTACCGCCGCTGCCATTATCGACAGATGGGACTGCGTGGGTTCGCCGTCGACGCGCCGCGTCCACAGCAGGGGGAACGACCACGTGACATCGCCGACTACTTGGCAGGAGCGCAGTGGACCCCCCGAGGACCTTCCCGATCGCCGTCGCCAGGCCGCTACGCCTCTCCCCAAGGCCGACCATACACTGGCCCAACCCGGGGCCGGTCACCTAGCCCGCATCCGGAAAACTAAGGGCAGCAACCGATGGAGGTGCGGTTGCTGTACGACGAAATACCGAAGACCCTCCGCCGCCGACGCCGCCGCCACGACGAAGGCTTCAGGGCACGACGCGAACCCCTGACGACGAAACCTCGCGGACCGAAGTAGACCTGACGACGCAACGTGGAAGCAGCGGAACAAACCGACGTAGCCGTGACCCGACGCCACGACCTAACTGCAACGCAAGACGACGAACTAGCGACCTCGACGTTCTTATTGACGGCCACAGCGTCACAGCCCTCGTCGACACAGGAGCCGACTATTCTGTCATCAGTGGACCGTTCGCCACCAAGCTGAAGAAAGTTAGGACAGCCTGGGAAGGCCCCGAAATCCGGACAGCTGGAGGCCACCTCGTAACCCCGGAGGGAATCTGCACAGCGAGACTCACCATTAACAACCGGATTTATCCCGCGAACTTCGTAATCCTGCCGCGTTGCTCGAGAGATGTCATCCTTGGTATGGACTTCTTAGGCCTTCATGGTGCGATCATCGACCTGAGGTCTAAGTCAATAACGCTGTCCACGGAAAAGGCACTACCGCCGCACAGTCCGCCAAGAAAGCATGCCTTGAATGTGCTGGAAGACCAGGTCACCATTCCCCCTCGCTCCAGCGTCATCATTTCCGTCGGCACTCAGAAATCAGCAGACCTGGAAGGCGTTGTTGAAGGCGACCAGCGCCACTTGATTAACCGCAATATTTGCGTCGCAAGAGGAGTAGCAGAGCTGCGGGCAGGGAAAGCAACAGTTATGCTCACGAATTTCAGCAACGAGTACAAGCACGTGAGCAAAGGCACGACGGTCGCCTACATCGAAGAAATCGTAGAAGCCAGCAATGCTTTCGGCCTCACCGATTCTCCCGAGCCTACTCCGACGAATAAAGCACCGCAACCAGCTTTCGA
The DNA here is from genome assembly GCF_013339695.2 of Rhipicephalus sanguineus. Lineage (NCBI taxonomy): Eukaryota > Metazoa > Arthropoda > Arachnida > Ixodida > Ixodidae > Rhipicephalus > Rhipicephalus sanguineus. The sequence continues at coordinate 66,382 of NW_023615805.1, read as the reverse complement.
CATCAATCCCAGCCTTCAGAAGCACAAACAAGAACAGCTCAAAACCCTGCTCTTGCAATACAAGGACTGCTTTTCGTCGTCGTCAAGAATTCGGCAGACTCCCGTGGCAAAACATCGCATCATAACAGAGGAAAGCGCCAGACCAGTCCGTCAGAGCCCGTACAGAGTTTCGACGCGAGAACGCGAGGCCGTGAAGAAACAGGTCGACGAAATGCTACGCGACGACATCATCCAGCCGTCGAAGAGTCCGTGGGCATCCCCGGTGGTGCTAGTGAAGAAGAAGGATGGGACTCTACGTTTTTGCGTCGATTATCGTCGCCTGAACAAAGTCACAAAGAAGGACGTGTATCCCCTTCCCCGGATAGACGACACCCTGGATCGATTACACAACGCAAAGTACTTTTCGTCGATGGACCTCAAGACCGGTTACTGGCAAATAGAGGTTGACGAGAGAGACCGAGAAAAGACTGCTTTTGTAACACCAGACGGCCTGTTCGAGTTCAAGGTCATGCCCTTTGGTCTTTGCTCGGCACCTGCGACTTTTCAACGGGTTATGGATACAGTACTGGCCGGCTTGAAGTGGCAGACGTGTCTCGTGTACTTGGACGACGTCGTTGTGTTTTCCTCAAACTTCGACGAACACCTTCGGCGCCTTGAAGTTGTACTTCAAGCAATCAAGACCTCCGGACTCACCTTGAAGCCTGAAAAGTGCCGCTTCGCGTACGAGGAGCTCTTGTTCTTGGGTCACGTGATCAGCAAGGATGGTGTTCGCCCGGACCCGCGGAAAACAGCTGCCATCGCTGACTTCCCCACGCCCACCGACAAGAAGGCCGTACGCCGATTTCTCGGCTTGTGCGCCTATTACAGACGTTTCGTCAAGGAATTTTCACGGATCGCCGAGCCGCTGACGCAACTCACGAAGGCCGACGTCGAATTCAGGTGGGAAACGTCGCAAGTTCTAGCATTTCAAGAACTGAAACGACGCCTGCAGACGCCTCCCATACTTGCGCATTTCGACGAATACGCCGATACGGAAATCCGCACCGACGCAAGCAGCGTAGGACTCGGCGCCGTCCTTGTGCAAAAGACCGACGGATTCGAAAGGGTCATCAGTTATGCTAGCCGGTCGCTATCAAAGGCAGAAATCAACTACTCCACAACAGAAAAGGAGTGCCTGGCCATCATCTGGGCTACATCGAAGTTTCGCCCCTACCTCTACGGCCGGCCCTTCAAAGTTGTGAGCGACCACCACGCCTTGTGTTGGCTAGCTAACTTGAAGGACCCTTCAGGTCGCCTCGCACGGTGGAGCCTACGACTTCAAGAATTTGACATAACCGTCGTTTACAAGTCCGGAAGAAAACACTCCGACGCTGACTGCCTGTCCCGCGCCCCCGTCGACCCACCGCCGCAGGACGACATGGAGGATGACTGCTTCTTGGGAACCATAAGTGCCGAAGACTTCGCCGAACGACAACGAGCGGACCCAGAACTCAGGGGCCTTGTGGAATACCTCGAGGGCAGGACCACCGTTGTTCCCAAGGTATTCACGAGAGGACTGACGTCGTTTTTCTTGCGCAACGGTGTTCTCCTTAAGAAGAACTTCTCGCCGCTTCGAGCCGATTCCCTTCTCGTAGTGCCCTCGACATTGCGACCAGAGGTCCTCCAGGCTCTGCATGACGACCCGACGTCTGGACACCTGGGTGTTTCTCGCACGCTCGTAAGAATACAGGAAAAGTACTACTGGCCGCGCCTTGTCGCCGACGTAACTCGCTACGTCAAGACCTGCCGGGACTGTCAGCGACGCAAGACACCGCCGACTAGGCCAGTCGGACTTCTGCAGCCTATCGAGCCACCTCGACGGCCGTTCCAGCAAATTGGGATGGACTTACTGGGGCCGTTCCCGACGTCCAATACCGGAAACAAATGGATCGTCGTAGCTACCGACTACCTCACCCGCTACGCCGAGACAAGGGCCCTACCCAGAGGCAGTGCCGCCGAGGTAGCGAAGTTCTTCGTTGAGAACATCCTCCTGCGTCATGGCGCCCCAGAGGTCCTCATCACCGACAGAGGTACGGCGTTTACTGCTGACATAACTCAGGCAATACTGAGATACAGCCAAACAAGCCACCGCCGGACCACAGCGTACCACCCACAGACCAATGGCCTCACCGAGCGGCTAAACAAGACCATCGCCGACATGCTGGCCATGTATGTCGACGTCGAACACAAGACGTGGGATGCCATCCTTCCGTATGTGACCTTCGCATACAACACGGCCATGCAAGAAACGACGCAAATGACGCCGTACAAGCTGGTCTACGGAAGGAGCCCGGCAACGACGCTCGACGCAATGCTACCAACCGCCACCGACGAAGACGACCTCGACGTTGCCGCCTATTTGCAACGCGCCGAAGAAGCTCGACAGCTCGCCCGCCTGCGCATCAAGAACCAGCAGAGGGTCGACAGACGTCACTATAATCTTCGACGACGCCACATGGAGTACCAACCCGGTGACCGTGTGTGGGTCTGGACGCCGATACGCCGACGTGGGCTCAGTGAAAAACTTCTTCGGCGATACTTCGGGCCATACAAGGTGCTTCGACGTCACGGCGCTCTTGACTACGAGGTCGTCCCGGACGGCATTACGAACTCCCAGCGACGCCGCGCACGACCTGAAGTCGTCCATGTCGTGCGCCTTAAGCCGTTTTTTGCGCGTTAGCGAACCTGGGGACTCTACTTTTTCCTTTGTTATTGTAATTTATTTGTGTATGCACTTGTTTTTTCCTTTCCATGTTCTGTTGCAAGCATCGGGACGATGCTTTTTCAAAGGGGGGCAATGCCACGCTCGCTTCTTCTTTTATTTTGATGTGTTCGAGTTTGACCAGCAAGGACGGTTATCAACGCTCGACGCTGGCCCTGAAGCAGTGTTCGAGAAGCTTCACGATTTTGGTAGATCGTTTTGTTAAGATTGCGCGCCGCACGCGAATGTTCCAGCTTTGTCGAGAGATAACGCCGCCACCAGCGATATTGCTGGAAAGTTCCATAGCGCCTGTATAAAAGCCGACGCGCTTGACCGCTTGTCAGTTGATCGACGGACGACGCCCTGTTCGCCGCTATCATTGTACAGCGTGTATTGCTGTAGTTCTGGTTCTCATTTTCCCGGCCACAAGTTCGGCCAAATAAACAGTTTCATTCTGCAAACGCCGACTTCTGTCTTCGTCGACGTCACGACCACGTGACAATATAAATCATTGTAAGGAGGTATCAATTCGTCTGTGGCAGTAATCCGCCTCGTGCGCTGCTGCTTTCAGTTGTACTGGTGGCGCCACCAACGGCGAACGGTGGCGAAAGGTGGATACGCGCGGCTCATAGAAGCCGTGGGCAAAGCGCCCGTTACTCGCCGTTTTTCTATTCATTTTTCATTCTGGTTTGATATTTGTACTGCCGACGCTGCTCCACTAGACAACCATGCCGTCAGTTACGTCGATTGTTCTATATTATTTGTTTTAAAATGACAGGCCCGCTTTTTATGCCTGCGCGCGATGCACTGCGTACGTTTCTTACGTGCATGTGTCCAAGTTGTTTGCGTGATCTGTTAACACAGATGAAATAAAAACTGTTGCAGTACAAAACAGCATTCTTGTTTTATTGAACACCCCAAACAGTACAACGACAATGTCTATAACGGCTGTATGCCTGCTTAAGAAACGCGCAAAAGACACGCGTTCTTATCTTCGCCCAACACTCGTAGCACTCAACTAGGCCAAGAAAACCGAAATCTAACTTGCTGAACGTTTTAACAGCCGTCACACAGCTGCATAATAATGCGTGAAAGTACTTTAGCAAATGACCAACAAACATTCACACAGCGTTTTTCTTTGTTCACAGACCGCGTTAACATATGAGAAAGTTCTAACTGCATTGCAATCACTATTTCGCAATATCTAATCACTTTCACCATTGAAGCCACAATCCTCTAACACATGCTCTTTAAATTGAGCATGGCATTACTCAGACTTATATAGGAAATGCGCATGCGTGGCATTACTCAGATTTATATAGGAAATGCGCACGCGTGTAATGTATCTCGTATGCTAGCTTCTCCTTTGGTACGTGCAACAAAACATAAAATACGATTCCTGAAGTAATGTTCGAGGAGTAGCGAGCATAGAGAAGGGCAACTACTTACAGCTTCACTCACCTTTGCAAAACGGTATTCCAATTGCAATTCAATATTAACCGACGCAACAACGATAACAACACACTTGTTGCACACATGCGTACCAGGTTGACGCGCGAGGCCAAGCGCGGTATTTTAAGTGTAGCACAATCGTGTGCGTACAGTACGCTAGAATATTCTGGCACAATGTCGTCAAGCTTGCAGTCACTTCAGCGGTTCCCACGATGTAGCACCAGTTGACGTCCTCGCGTCATCAAACTGCTACGACGCCGAGAACTACACACACAGCTGACTTGAAAAAACGCGGTCTTGCGGAGGCCATCTTGTCCAGCAACCAACGGACAAAAGTACACAGCTGAGGCGTCTGAAACATTGCCGTTGATGAGATGGCAGCTGAACGATATCAGGGCTCATCGTCCGACGTGTGGCCACCGCCTTGACACAATATTAACGTTGCAACGTTCAAGGAAGACGCGACGAGCCCAGCCGGTCTTGTCGGGTGCGCTACTGCACAGTGCAGAGCGCGCGCTCTCACGGCCACCGAAAGAAATAAAAGAAAGTGGAGAGAGGAGTTAGCTTGGAGCATGGCCAGTCGGTGGAAGGAAGAGGACGTGTTGCGTCGTCGGTGTGGCGTATTGTCGATAGATGGCGCTAGTTTGTTTTTGCGCAACGGAATCGCAAACTTCATTGAAAATGCATGGGATCCTAAGGGGGTTTGTGAGAGGGTACAACCGCCTGAGTCGAGCGGTGGCGCCACCATACCGATGCACGAGGCGGATACTTTTCTTTTTCATTACGGTCCATCTCAGTATTTTGCCAGCGTCCGTGGTGTGCCAGAATCACTGGAGCGCCAGTTCGAACGCGTTTTGTTGAAGGAAGCGCCGCGCCTTCTGCGACCTATTGAATCAGCTTCCCAGCCACGGAACGCGCGCGCGCGTCTATTCAGTCCGGCCGTGCGCCAGAAAACGCGTCGTTGTGCGTAGTGGACACGACGCGCACAGCTACGGAGATATTCTATACTGCGGTGACAACGAGTCCGACGTATCGCAACGCTCCCCACGCAATGTCCAGACTTCTGCGGCGCCATTCACTTTCCCCGATAAACCCGTCATTGCGCGTGGATTTTTTACAATTAAGACACAATCGAGTCTGAACGCCTGAATTCCCAACTTCCGAGACACGATCGAGTCCGATCCGTTGCAGAGGCATCGTAATTATAAGTTCTCTAATACGGGCGGCGCACATCTACTGCAAAAAAACAGCCCATTTGAGAATATATACGCCCCAGCATTGACTTTGTCTCTCGTACACCTTGACCCGGTATTTCCAAATGAGCGCCAGGTTATATAAAGGCGCAAAACCATTTTTTTCTATCCACATGCAGCGCCAACAGCGCGGCAGCCTTTTCGAGAGCGCCGCGGTGCAGAACACGTAACACGCTTCGCTTGAAAACACAAAACTCGGTTGTAGTGGGCTGTCGTAAGTAAACGAAAATTTTTCCACTAGCTGCATGTACCAGAGGTGCGGCTTTGTGCGCGTTCTAGAAACGAACGAGTATTTCTGCCGCACGCGATTCTTCGAGGTTCGCGCAAACTTCCTGAACAGGTGATGTTCGCGCGAGAGAGCAGATCGCTCACAGGCATGTGTCTGCGCGTGAAGCTCTTTTTCGGGAGTCTAGTTGCTCTACAGATTGAAAAGTGTCTTAGTTCCAGGGGTGAACGAAAAAAGGAGAGTTGTTCGAGAGGCTCGTTCCTTTGTGAGACACAGTCAATTGATAGCAACAGACAAGTAAGGGATATTTTTTTATTATTTGTAAGCCAAGCACAGGAAATACTTATTTGTAGTTTTGAACTGTAGTGTAGCAAATACGACATTAATTTAAATGTAGATTCACTGTAGTAAAGTGATGAAGAAATATCTTCGCGTTGGTGATTCCCGATCCCACAACCTGAGAATTACGCGTCCGATGCTCTGCAATAGGTACGGCATCGAGAACTGTCCTGCTAGCTGTGAACCACTTTCGTTCTCGGGTCTTTGCATCGATATAGCACCAAAAGGTGCGAACCATTGAAATCAAATAAGACCACAATGTGCTCTTTGGAAGATAAATTCAGAGCTAAATTCATTCACTGCCTTATAACCGAAACCCAAATCATATTCAATAGGATATTGCATATATTGCATGTATTCGCTGCTCCGAAACATTTAAAACAAGGGGTTCGCGCAATAGCCATAGAAATTGGTTTTGTTAGATCTTACTGAAGAAAGAACGAGGCAAAGACACTCCTTGAAATCTTCTGCAACTTGTATGACATGGAATGTGAAGTTCCATTCACATACGTGAATGGCATGTAAAGCATAAAATGTCAAATAGCAAATAATGATGTGGTCCATCGGAGTGGGGCTCGCTACAGAGGTGCTCGGTATCGAAGCAGGCGGAGTCAGAATTCTGAGCAACCAACACGTCAAGGTTTACTTGATAAGCGAGATCACGCAATTTCTAAGGTAATTCCAGATCTACCCTCAAAAGCGGATCTTATAACAAGGACAAGAGGCATTACTTTGCTATTCTAAGAGTTCTATGAAGTTTTGTTTAGTGATGACTCTCGAAGAATTCCTGATGACTCGTACGTTGAACTCAAAGCCAGTTTTGTTCCTCTTCTAAATGATTTGAAGGATGACAAATGCGCGGTCCCATTATAATTAAGGAAATTCTGTACACTACTGTTGTCAAAAACAGCTTGCGATGTTACAGGTCGACTTTGCAATACCTTTGATCGTGTAAGCTATTCACTCCTTTCTTTTTCTTTTCCTGATCTTGCCACTGTTGGCTCTATTACGCCTAATGGTTTCAGACTCTTATAATAATTGTTCTACTCACATGGGAAAAGTGCAACACCTACAGGCAGTGCAAAAATGCAGTGGGTCAGCGCGTCTTGATGAGCACGAGTGGCCACCTTGGTGTCCACCCGCGTACTATAAGAATTCTCGTCTCCCCGTCGGCCACGTCCGCGTTGTAGGAAAGTTCGTGCGCGCGATGGCGACTGGTGTAATAAAGCGCGTCGGCTTTAGGAAAGTCAACAGTGCTAGATTTTTTTTAGCTACAAAGACAGAAAAGAGACACAAATTATATGGACGCAGTCATGTTTTCGACGTGGCAGAAGAAAGCGCGGATGGCCGAAAAAGTATTATAAAGCGCACGACTGGCCAACGTAAACCTTGCTTTTACCTGCTTATTATTTAGTAAACGATGAGATTTACGTCTAACTAGTGCTGTAGCGTGATGTTGTCTTAAGGAAAACCTAGTGCGATGGGCGCAGGTGATACGTATACGATCACTCCCGAATTGCAAATAGTGATGCAGTAACAGTTGCACGAAGCTATCCATGCTGCAGTTCCGTTTGTGAACGTTCCTCGGGCTGCATGAATGCTTGGATAATTTCGTTACGTGCCATCTTTGCGAGCGATACCTTAGGCGTCACGAGACATAAAAAAACAGCATGGCGCGCCTTCGCTTGCATGGGCAGTGCTTTCTAAGGCAGTACAGGCGGAATGAATGCTAACATTCGCACGTTCCCCAATGCATTGTGCCACGCATCTGGCGCTTGTTCCTTACTGCTCTCGTTTAGCGAACTGCGCGGTCAGCTGATGATTAGGGCGTACGTACAGAATTTTTCTCTCCTGCAAATGAGCCCGCCTGAATGATGCTCGTGTTTATGGACCAATCGAATTGTCTGAACTACGGTAGCCACGTGTATTCTTTGGTCTCCGTGTAACAATAACGCACGTACAGCTAAACCAACGACCTTAAATAATTTAACAATGTGGAAAATACTGGATCCGTCCATTGCTTTCCGCCAACAAAATGTCGACTGCAGACTCGAGACAACTTTGCCGGGTGCCACTCTGTTCCGTCGGAACTGTAAAAAAACGGGGTTAACTTGCGTGGCGCGTAAATTCATAGCGAACTAGCGACAGCGTGCACTTAGTAATATGCCCGGGACGACTTACTGCACACGCCGTACGCTGGGAATACACCATTCGCGCTGGTCTCTGAAGCATGGTCGCACCGGAAAACCGAAGAACTTTGTTCCAGGTAGGCATTTTTTATAACTATTAGTGCAGCAATTCATGCGCGACATTACAAAACTCCACTAACAACCTGACACGGCCCGACTCGTGGACCGGCTGCTGCACGCAGCACCCTAGTCGCTTTCCCTCGCTCCTGCAAGGCAGCGCCACCGGCTCAATGCACATTCCCCATAGTTGTTAATGGTCACCTCTTGATACCTCTTTATATAGGCTCTTCGTTGAATTAAGGCTGCAAAATGTGACTATTTCTGTTCGCTAGTAAAATGTGAATGACAGATGGCAAAATTACATCTAAACAGTAATAAATTAGATTCATATTTACTTTTCTCAAATTTTCCTAAATATAATTATTCACCATCATCGTTAGCTTGAAAGTGCACATTGGAGTTTAACGGCCTCTCCGATGTTTCGCCAATCAACCCGGCCCTGTTCTAAGACAGGTAGCCGCCTCTCTACTTAGGAGAGGTAATGATTGCGGAGCAGAACCAAGACACTGAAGTAACTATAAAAATAGGAATGGGAAGGAGCGCGAATGGCAGGCATTCTGAATCATGAATGGTCGTTTACCACTATCCCTCAAGAGACAGGTACATACCAGCTGCGTCTTACAGGAACTTGCCTGTGGAGAAGAAACCTGGACGCTTACGAGTAGGGTTCAACTTAAATTGAGGACGACGTAGCGAGCAATGGAAAGGAAAATTGTAGGTGTAACCTTAAAGGACAAGAAGAGAGCAGACTGGGTCAGGGAAATAAACGGTTCTTACGGACATCTTAGTCGAAATCGAGAAGAAATGGACATGGGCAGGGCATGTTGCGCGTAGGCAAGATGGTTATTGAGAGTAATAGAGTGGACTTCAAGGGATGGCAAGTGGGATAACGGGCGGCTCGAAGTTAAGTGTGCACATGAAGTTAAGAAGTTGGCGGTGATAGCGTGGAGGCAGCAAGCACAGTAAATGTAATTAAATCACATTACAAATCACATTTGGCAGAAAGTAGTGACATTGCATAAGTATTGATTTTCAAATGCAATGGAGTTACATTGAAATTACTTGAAGAAAAGTTCATCATTCTTGAACTATGGATTTACTGTTTTTTTACAACGCGTATATATTGGCATCTGAGTTATCTGTCCCACGCTTGAGGTTTGGGACTCAGAATACGTTGTGTTTGTTGATTTTACTTTCTGTTTGGTTACTTTTATGTCATAAAGGAAGCAGACCTGCTCTATTATGGCAAAAAGTAAGTTTGAAATTAATGAAAAATGTTCCTTAAAATTACTTACTAGAAGTAATTCATTATATTATCGTCACTACACAAGAAAGTAATTCAATTACTGTAATTTCATTACTTTACTGCCATTACTGCCAAGTCTGACGTGAATACAGCTGAGCCATTTGATTGCCTTCTTCGAAGAGCATTGTGCCTACGAGGAAAGACGACGTGAACAGCAACGGGAATGTGAGGAGCGTCAGCGGACACCTCGGTACAACCGAAAACAATTAATAATATACCACAAATGGTCAAAGGCCTTCGTATTTTGATATAAGGCGGCTCATAATGCCCCTGAAAACATATCCTCATAGCAGTTCACTTGTTTTTACAAGTGAAGCCAAGTTTAAAGCGGTAGTCACACGAAAATTTTAGGTTGTCATTTTTTATGCCCAATGAAATGAATAACTCAAGAGCCTACAAAATGTACGGGCAAGCGTGAGTGCGCCCTGAAAAATTCATTACAACACATTTTTAAAATCTAGTTTCACTTCCTTCAGCACCCTGACGTCACGGCATGGTTTGAGCTTCTGGTCACGTGCTCCCGGAAGATATCGTGACGTTTCCACGGCCGCTCCGCTCTGTGGCTCCGTTAGTGACGCACAAGGGGCCAATATGGATATTTTTGTGCCTGACATCATCATGGTTGTTTAAAGGGGGCAGGAAACGCGATATCGGCGCAGGAGAACTAGAAACAGCAAAAAAAAAAGAAAATCTTTCACTGGTTAAGCTTTCTCGCAATGCAAAATATTTTGAACATCGACAGAAAAGAAATTGGTATTATCATTTCTTTTCTGCTTCGTAAACAACAAAAGTTTACTTTCGAGCACTACATGCGGCAGCGTAGTGAAAAAGTGTGAGCGCAGGCTTTGGAGAGTTGGCTGTGCTGCTACAGAAAGTTGTCGCGCGGTATAGAACAAATGGCAGACCGTCCAGTGTGTTTTCTGCATCTAACGCTCAACACCAGACTAGAACCGAGTGACAACCGATGAGCACAGGCGCTGTCTTCGTCGGCTTTCCCCCTGTGATTATCTTGTGTTTTGCGCAAGAGGATAAAAAGGAATATACCGACAATACCAAGCTTAAGTTGTTACAAGGTACTATCAGTCAATCACGGGTCTGCGTTAAGTCGCCTTGCTTAGCTGGGAAATTAGTAACTTTGGCATTTGGCGCTTTCATTTTTCTTTTACAGCGAAAGCTGTTATGAGATGAAAACAACAGCCGTCTTTGGCGTCGTAGTGGCCCGTCGCCGCCGGTGTCCGTAATCGCTATCGGTTCAAAGAACGAAATTAGAAAAAATGTCCAGGATAGAACACATCACTCTCCTCACCCTCACTTCTCTTTATCACCAAATGCTATACTTACACTATTTCATTTAAAACGCTACGTACACTATTGCAGAAAGCGGCACCGCTTGTCTAGGAAATTAGACAGTACGGTTGTCATTAAGCGATTTCCCATTTATTTCTTTAGGAAAGTGGTGGTCGATTTACAGTACTGCGTGCTTTACTTTGGGAAAGCAGTAAGATGTCCCGTATACAGTGGCAACGGGATAGGATACTGGAAGTGGTGTCCATGAAGCCAAATGAATAGGAGCGACAACTGTCTGGTCTTCCGCTTCAGCAGCAAATGTGGCGCAAGTTTGGTACCTAATCTTTTTCTGAAATTATGCGTTTAATATTAAAGTACTGTAAAAAATGACAGGCAACGAAGCTATTATCCGTGAGAAACGCAAAACCATAAGTACACTTCCAAATTGGTACAGGCGGGCGCAGCTACAATGGTGGGACTACCACCGGAAACGCGGTCCGCTTGCGCCCGTGAGCTGTTGCTTACTCCATGGCCTCCGAGATGGCGGGCGCGCGGCTTGTTTCTCTCCGGCCATCCCAATCGCACGGAGAGAGCGTCCCTTACGAAAATGCCAGATATGGCCCATATATGTTTTATATACGGACGTATATGATCAAATAAGGGGACATATAAAGTCATATATGGCCATATATGAATTTATATAATTATATAAAAGTGTTCATATAAGTCCATATACTGCCATAACCTGCCATATACGGCTTCACATAAGGTCATGTACTGCCATATATGGCTGTACTGATATGCATATAAGGGCACTTATAAGGCTATATAATCCCATATATGAGTGTATTTATATGCATATAAAGACATATATTGCTGTATACTCCCATATATGGATGCAAATATGAATGTAAATGTGTCCAAAAATCGCCAAAAATAAGGGAACTGAATTTGCTCGCTGCCTTCATAATTACTTTTTCTGTGGTGGGAGACATCTTGAAATGACTAGACACACCAATTACGCCATAATTAAACGAAATAAATTAATTAGCTTTTTAATTAGCGGAGAGACGCGGTCGAGTCAAAAGGGAGAATTGCGGTGCTTCCGGCGAAAAAACTATTGCCGCTTTGACATCTTGAGAAATCGGCCTCTGATAATTATTGCGGAGCAATGAAATTGAACCAAATTCACTGGCGAAACCAAAACCGTAGCTCCAATGAGCGCAACTGGCAGACGACCAGAATGAAGTCACTATTCACGAAGGCGATTGCAGTGGTATTAGTTCTTCTGCATTTGTTAACGTAAGTGCACCATACGTGCTCTAATTGCACACGAAATCCGCACAACCCCGAAGCGAAGTCAATTAATCGGTGGCTGGTAAAACACGCTCGCTCATTCTGGACATCTCGGAAAGGTAGCTATGCTGTTCCGAGTTTCGGCTTCGCCTGTGAAATTTGTCAGATTTCATTATTCGCTAGTAATTGCCAGCGGCTGCTTTCGCAAAATCAAAAAGTGGCAACAGGCTCTTCGCAGAATTAAGGGCTGCAATTTTCCCATTTGACTGGAACACTTGTCTCCACTAATTAAAAAGTTAAATAACCCAATTTTTTTATTCCTGTCGTAATTTATTCCTCTGCTCAGCTTAATTTGCCACCACAAAAAAAAGTAATTATGAAGGCAGCGTCAATATATCTCATATTTTTATTTCTGAGGATTTTCCGACACATTTCTTGAAACACCCTGAATTAGGGTGCTTATAAACTCATATACTATGCAACGAACCTACTTTCATTTATTCTAGCTCAATCATGCAGATATGACTTTCCAAAGAATCCATATTGCCTATTTTTGGTCTCTTGACATTGTGCCCCTCATTTTTCATCTGGTTCTTCCACTTGTAGCATTCCTTATTTCGTAATATCTTGAACCATATTGCAGTGAAAAACGAAACGTTTTCAAGCAAACAGCAGTGCCGCAACAGAACTACATAATGGCTAATAGTTGGTGTATATTTGTACTTTTTTTAGTGTGCAGACAGTACATTACTAGGAGACAGCAGTGTATTAAAATATTAAAAAAAAAAGAAGACGGAAGGAAGAAGTTTAAATTAAGCATGAGTCGAACACACAGACAACAGCACTACCAAGCTGTCCGCGTTGCGCGTTAACCGGCTACACCACCCGCGTGCTTTTCTTTCTTTCTTTTTCTTTATTGGATACCGCCCGTGCGCTTGGCAGTGCGAAGGCTTCATTTTTTTTAGTAAAAGCTGCGACCTATAATATCTGTGTTCTACTTAATAACCATCGCGCCAATTAAATCAGTGCTACGTCGTCAACACCCGGCGTGATCTAGATATGAATAGCTCCTTACTGTTCCGAGACGCGCTAGTTGCGATCTCGCTCGATCACTAACTCCGCACTGAACAAAGGCTAATTACTTCAATAAACAAAGATTTTCTACCGTACAGGGAGCTCTAATGTACATGCTAGCGTCGTAAGTACGTAGCGGCGACACCAGCAGAGTACGATAGCTTGTTAATTCATTTTGCTTCGACGCAATGTACGTACGAAATGCCACTGTTTGAAAGAGAAAATGCTGTCTTATGTGAACATTCTACTATTTTTTAATCGACCTCTGATTAAATAAGAACGCACTGTACATACAAGTAATGCAGAGCACTGCTTCGACGCCGATGGAAAAGTAAAGCGCACTGTCCGCGCTAGAAGCCTGTCGTCTGCTATGAAAACGCAAACAACAAAAAAGGCAAATCTGCTGAAGTACAATGTGGCTTACATTGCATAAATTGCTCTTCAAGATAAGCTATTATTTTCATTGTAAACTATGTTTTTCGAATAACATGCGTGCACTTTTTAATTTGACTCTCTCATGTATTTTTCTTTTTTTTTTTTCATCAACTTCACGAGCCAAAGCCATCCACAGTCAAAGCCAAATGTCATTTATTTTTTGTTCTGTGTCAGCGTCTCGTGAGCTCGTTACGTCTTCAAGAACACTAATTTCATCTGAGACCGTGCCGCCCTCCCTTTTGCGATGTGCAAAGATCGTGCGCAAGTCGTGCGTTTTTTGAAGCGCCAGTCACGTACGAGTCGTTCAAGGAATCGAAGGAATGTACTACGGGCGCTCGTAGGACTCCGCAGCATGTCCGCAGCTGATGGCTGACGCCCGTGGCTACCGACACGAGACCGGCTACCGACTGCGTGACAGTATGAAAGGTAATTGGCACATGTTATTATACAAAGTACGCAACTCAGCGGAAGGATGTGTTATCGCACGCGTACGAGGCGTTGCAGAGACGCAGCCTTATGCCCATTTGCGAGTGACATTGTCATTGTCCCCGCTACCGATTCGCTATGACTACGCTCATACGAGCAGAAAGAGCCACGACGCATCGGTACGGCTTTACGGAAGGAAATTTGTAACAACTGAGATAACATGCATGCGTATGATGATCGATTTGTCTGATGAGCATCATAGTGAGCAGGACGCAGGCGTCACTCGCATTGCATCGTTGTTAAGACAGCAAAGCAATGCTGCAACGCCATTTACTGTGCAGCCTTGTGCTCACGTTCGTGTGCAATGCGATTCGTGTGCGAAGCGGTATAATAAGCTGAAACTAATGGTGAAGTGTTGACTATGCGCTTAGACACTGACTTGAACTGGGTAAACGTAATAGTGTTAATAGTGAGCTGGAGCCGTGTTTTCAGCATAGCGTAGAGACGTGTTCGTGCAGTATGTGCGTGTGTATCACCTTCACTTGTCAGTAATATTGTACGAACGAGCATCCACGATTATGAAAACTGGCATGCACAATGCGAGATTTCATATTCTGTCAGAGTGACCATGTGAACCTTATCCGAAGCAGCAGATTTCATATTCTGTCAGTGTTGCTTTTTATACATGAGTGTACTGCCTTCACGTAGTTGTATACATTACACTGCTGTGTGGTAGTGGTTTAATTAGCATGGTACTGTGCGGTTGCTTATGTAAACACGTTAGGAGGCAGAAGGATCTGAATAGGCTAGTTGTCTCATGAGGAATGTAAGTGTGCTAGCACAAACAAGACAAGGACAGAAGAAAGATGTAGCAACAGGACCAGCACTCTTACGCATCTACCTTCTGTCCTCATCTTGTTTGTGGTAAGACACGTAGGTGCATATAATTTAGCAACAGGATGTTTATGTAATGCTTTTGTTGCCCATTTAATGCTTCAGAACAAATAAAATAGATTGTGCATATATAAACACGCCTTGACAAAGCAAATTTCATGCTGTTATGCCGAACACCTAACAAAAGCCTGTCACGTGGTCACTTGCTTTTGTTTCAGCTTCTGAATACTGTTTATTTTTATTAGTTTCTAACTTCAAGAAATTGATTAATGCTTCTTGACCTTATAATAAGTGCATTGAAAGTATTGCACGCAGTTACAAAGTGTGACCTTACACATATTCAGTGCTGCTGCCTGCACAGCTCTGTCATGCTTACTGTTTCTCATTTCTCCCTAACTTATTGCTTACTGTAAAATCCCGAGCAAGCGCCCCCCCCTCCCTTCTTCGGGAGATTTCAAATATGCGACCCATTCTCTCCTCCCACCATTTTCACTGTTTTCATTTGTCCAACGAGTGTGAATGAAAACAGGGAATGCATGCGTATTCAATAAAGCATTTCATTAGAAGCACGGGTGTGCATTTTGTATTCTTAGCGGCTCATCCACGGCCACCTTCAATTTTGATTCATGACCGAGCAAGGGCCCCCCTCCAAATCTTGTCGGATTATCCCTCACTGTAGGGCTGGCGCTTGCTCGGGATTTTACGGTAGTGTTTCTTACTTTCCTCTTTTTAGACACATGCATACAGCGCGGTAAGGTAGGCCGCTTTGCTAGAGAGAAAATTGGTGCAGTCGAATATGTAAATAATCCTCGTACCTCTCAGGAGTCGCATACACCTCGCATAGCATGTATAATGTACAGTACTCACCGATTGAAATAGGACACTTGGAGCGCATATGGCCGCCGGTATATGCAGCGCCGCTCGTGGATCCTCATGGAACCAAGGTGGTGCATTGGGGTATAAAGCAAGGGGGAGAACATCTACGCAGCAGGATTGCTCCTTCCGGTCGCCAACAAGCTGGCCTGTAGTTCACCACGCTGAGAGTGTGGCGCTGGAAGGCTTGCGCGCTTTCATATGCCGACCGAAATGGCTTGCCGGTGTGCACCTCTTATATTGCCGCGCGAGCAGAGGGCGCTCTCGTTACACGCGCTTTGGTGATGCGGCGCGAATGCTGTGCAAGACTAAGGGATTGTGCCTTACAGTGTGCATGTAAGCAGTCTATTCTGCCAACATTTAAGTGCAGGGCCCGCTATCGTCGCAGTTAATCGCAGTGACAAATCACGGTGAAATGAAATAATGTCTGTGTTCTTCCCGCTTTCTTCGCCCATGTTCAACGCCCAATCTGCATCGTGTTGCAAGCAGCAGCCAATGTAGCGTCAACGAACACATGTAAGGCACAATCTCTTAGCTGAATCCTGTGTCTTACTTGCACAGCGTGCGTTCCACATCGCCAAAGCGCGTGCAACGAGAGCGTCCTCTGCTCGCGCCGCAATATAGGAGGTGCGCACTGGGGAGCCATTTCGGTTGGCATACGAAAGCACGCAAGCCTTGCAGCGCCACGCTGGCAGTGTGGTGAACTAAAAGGCCGACTAGTTGACGACCGGAAGGAGCAAACCTGCTGCGTCGATGTTCTCCTCCTCGCTCTATACCTCAACGCAACACCTTCATTCCATGAGCACCCACGAGCGGCGCTGCATATACCGACGGCCATGTGCTCCGAGTGTCCTGTTTCAATCCGTGGGTACTGTGCACTGCACATATAATCCCAATTAGCTCTGATCGATTCATTTGTTCAGTTATGCTCTGCTTAAAAAGCGCAAATGAAGGAAAGGTGTTGGCATTTGTCGGTTCGGTGCATTACCTGGCCATCCTTTTTTTAAATTATTTTTTGTTCTTACTTTAATAACTATGGCAGCGCAAGTTAGGAGGCAGACACAAACAAAGTGACGCACAACACAAAGCCTCAAATGCTACTTGATAGTTTTATACAGGCAAAAGGGACAGAAAACTGGAAATCAGGTAGGGGGGGGGGATAAGTGGGTCTGAGTCCATTTAGTTATGCATCACTGTCGGGAGAAAATGAAAAGTGTAAGAGCAGTGAAAGTACAGTGTCACATATGGTTGCTGAGTCGGTTGGCCTTCAAAAGTCACAGCCGCACTTTTGTGGCTTTCAGCAGCCTTGATATTGTGACAAAGTAGGACAGTAGCAGTGGCAATTGGGCGAGTTGGTACGGATGCATAAATTTAGCACGGTGCAACAATTCAGACGAAAAGACGAACAATCGATGGCACTTGTGTTCGTGTGATCATTCATTTTTTCATCTGCCTTGTTGCGCCATTCTAAAAGTGGGAGAGACAAGAAAAACCAGAGAGCATGACAGATTGACCGGCTTTATAGATACTGAATAAGCAGTGGCCTCATTTTTTCATTGAACTAAGGAACCCATGCGTTTCATTGTCGTCACCATGCCCTGGCAGGTATACATGAAATCTGTGCGGCATTTGGCCCATGCTGAAAATTGTGTTACATCGTCGTCGCTATGCCGTGGCACATACACACTTCAATATGGCCGTGGGAGTATGCACAACTATGGTCCTGACATCTTGTTCAACATTCTATTTGGCTGCCAAGAGAATGCCTTGTAATCAGAGGCTCGGAAAAGAAGCCAGCATGTGACAGCTCTCAGCATGTGTTCTGCGCAGCACTGTTTTGCCCCAAGCTTCTAAAATCATGCTTTGTTTATGGTACCACTCATGCAGAATTTGCCTTTGCTGCTGCATTACTATCATCTAATCTCATTTGTCGTAAGTGTAAATACAGTTAAACCTCGGTGATACGATCACAGCTGATACGAATTTCGGGGTGATACGAATTTTTCGTTGGTCCCGGCCAAGGCCCATTAGCCTGCAATGCAATGGAGTACGGTTGTTGCGAACCAATTTTCACCCAGTGACGTTTGATACGAACGTATGCTACCGCACAGGTACGAAGAGGTGCTGTTGGTGCTGTCCTGGAAGATGTACCAAGCACGTGCGAGCGCGGGAACGGAAGCGTGGGCATGCGCGCCGCACCGCCAAATGGTCAGAATCACGGTATCAGAAAACACTTTTCTTACGGTCAGAATGAACCCTCAGAGACGCGTCACGGCCTCCAAGATTGTGTGCCCGAATCTTTGAAGCTCTTAAGTGCCTCCGTGTGCCTTCGCATTTAGATTACAGAGGATATTAGTGCCATGCTTCTTTTTCTAATGCGTTGATGCGGGCTCCTGTCGTTGTACTGTGTTTACACGTGCCTGCCTCATGCATCAGACATCCTATGAAAGGTGGATGAGGACCAAAAGAAGACCAGGACGGTCTTTGCGAAGGAGTCATGCCTCGCAGTGTCAACATGCACGACCGTTGATTTCGCACTTGTGTGGGCATGGCCGTAAATATCCCAAAAACATCCCCAACACCTCCACGATAACAAAGTCATAACACAAGACCGTGGTTCTGTAATTTTGTGGCCTTGATCCATGGCGTCAAAGCGCTTCTTTCGTTACTTTTACTGCAGTACTCCGGTGTCATGAAAAAAAAAACATACTAAAATTTTAAAGGGGCTACTGCTGTCGCGGGTCACAACGCACCTGGTTCATTAATTAAATATGCACGTATGGGCCCTATATTTATCAGTACTGGTATGATTGCCGACATCTAAAAACTTAACTGACAATCGTTCAGGGTTCTTGCGGACATTGCTGCGGCCCTGAAAAACAATAAATGAAAATGTACGCCAGCTTTCTTTTGTCGCATGCTAATTTTTCATGCTTTCTGCTGATACGAATTTTAAATGATACGAATATTTTTGGTAGTCCCGTGAGATTCGTATCACTGAGGTTTCACTGTAGTAGTGGGGCATGCTCATGCATAAATATCGTTTCTCTCCTGAACTTTTGGATTGGGTATCAACGGAAGAGTGTCTGAAGATATTTCACCACCATAGAAAGGAGATGAGATTTGTCTCGTTTCTGTCTTGTCTCCCTTCTATCGAGGCTACATGTCTTGTGTATTTCAGTTGAGGTGTGATTCTACAAGAGATCAAACATGCATGTCCAGTCGATATTTTTGTTTTGTCCGGTTTTTTTATGTTATGCGGGCACATTGAAAGCGCATGGAACCGAAAATTTTATTTCCAAAAAACGCTCCCAGCGCGGCAAAAAAATATTTGAAAGCGGCGCGCGGCGTCCAGCTTTTCCTCACTGCAGTATTTTTAAATTTTACGGCCGAATTTAACGCGAACTATAAATTCTGTGTCGAAAACTTTTTCTGTTGATTTTAATACACATTACTGTGAATTACATCCATGCTTTCTTTATGCCGTCCTCAAAAGGAGAAAAATGTGAAAAAATGACAAACAGGGCCCAAATCAAAAAAGTTTGCCAAGTTTGATGTGCCTTGGTTCCTTTTCTATTTCACACAGAAACTTCAAAACAGTGTCAAATACACAAAAAAGCCTTTGCAACATTTCTGCTGTAGATCGTTTTCCTACAGGCAGCGCAAAAGAAGAAAAAAATAGTTAAAAGAAGCAACTTTTTTCTAAAAAGCTCGTCTTCAAAAAAAATAAAATAATAAAAAACTCCGGTCTCAATTCTGACGACAATTTTTTATCGAAAAGCACTTATGTCAATGAAAACGTGGTTTTAATATCATATGCTCTCATTTGCATTATTCAGGAGATATAACAGGCCAAAATGACCCTTGCTGTGTGTGCTCACTTCAGTGCGATTTATGTTCGTTATCAGCTTGCATTGTGCGTAAATCTAGTTTTAATTGTTTTGCTGCAGCAAAACTTTGCTCTGGTGACTTGTCGTCAAGAAAAATGTGTTCTCAGATTTTATTTGTGTCTAGCATGTGCTAAAGGGCTAATGCCTACGCAGTTTGCAGCCTACAACCTGAACTTACCCTGCAATTATTCGCTAATCTGGAGCACGCGAGACACCGTGAGCACATGGTTTAGGTAACTTTGCCAAAACTCGCCTTGCACACCAAACAAAGCATCTGTATGCAGCGGCAGGCCAGCTTAATCTGTAACTAAATGCCACAATCCGGCCATAGGTCGGCAAAAATATTGGAACTCACTCCGACTCATTTAAAAAATATATTTTGCACTGAGAGCTCACTCGGACTCAGACTCACCGAAATTTTCCTCAGCCAGACTCACTCGGACTCAGACTACTAAACTTTTTCTCAACTGGACTCACTCGGACTCAAACTCACCAACACCTTGCTCAGCCGGACTCACTCAGAGTCAGACTCACGGCTTGAACTGAGTCTGAGTGAGTCGACTCATGAGTTCGCTGGTGCAAAGTTAGCTTTTCCGATCATGGTGTAAATGCTCTTTAACGCCAATATCTCACATAATCGGTGCTCTACAATACACCTTTTGATCTTATACCTTCAAATAGTAGTTATGAGTGGTTGCAATCCAGTAAGGACTGTAGAAGGGTACGCATTTGGGCTGGTTGGTTCATGATTACGGGTGAAAAACAGCGCTAAAAAAGTCGGGACAAGAAAGGACACGAGACCACGGCGCTGACTAACAACCAAATGTGCCTTATTCCTTCAGTCAGCGTAAATATACTTCACCACTATCGTAATGAAATTACAGAAAACTCAGCCTGCGCAGAGGCAGCAAGGCGATCAACGAGACATGACTTCTATCTCCTTCGGAAGGAGGGAAATCGAGCGGAGGCTTACACATGCCTCGCCGCTATTGTAGATGTGATAAGCTTCTGAAATGAGGCGCGCGCGCTCGTCATGGTATTTTGACAAGAAAGTGGTATCGTTAAAAGATGGATGGCAACCGCAACTGTTACAGTGAAGAGATAACTGACTATCTGTAGCTTGTTTCTGAACCTTGTTCGAATGCTCGCGCATGCGGTCATTAGCGCACCGCCCCGCTTGCCCGACATAGTAACGCCCGCAAGAAAGTGGAATCTTGTATACAACTTCTTGACAACATTCAACAAACTTCTGCCTGTGCTTCTTAGTGCATCTTCTTTTCATCTCTTCTTCTCGGTTGACTTGCTGGCACAGGCTACCAAGCTTATTTTGGGCAGAAAACAACAGCCTAACGCCTGCCCTGCTGACAACTTTCTTGAGATTGTGCGCTACTTTGTGCACGTACGGGATAACCGCAACAGTTTGCTTCGAGTTTGTCTCGGATTGCACAGCAGCTGAGCGCTTGTTTTTAAAGCCTGCTACGAGGCTTTCGGCAATGTTAGTCAAAAGCGTTGCTGGAAAACCTGCGAGTTTCAGGCGTGCTACTTGTGAAAGAAAACTTGCTTCAACTTGGTGGTCACAGGACCTGTCTAGCGCCGCCTTCATGGAAGCTCTTGCAATTCCGCGTTTTACAATCTTCGAGTGTGCAGAGGAAAAAGGGAGAAGGCTATTTTGAGATCTGGGCGCATAACTCCAACATACATGGCTATTTGAGAACGAGAGTTCCAAGTCTAAGAAGCGCAGTTTGCTGTCTGAGGGATGCTCAGTGGTAAGTTCAAAAGAACTTAATTCCGTGAGGAACACGTAAAAAATTGTAGCAGCAGCAGGCTGCGCGTCAGAACGGTTAGTGCTGTAAAAGATTAAAAAGTCATCCACGTATCGCATCACCTTTACCGTGCTCGCCTTACTTAGCTTGCTCTCAAGATTGCGGTCATAGCTGGCTAATAAAATGTCACTAAGAACAGGGGCGATGCAAGAGCCTATGCACACACCTTTCCGCTGTATAAAAAGCTTATCTTCCAAGCAGACGAAGGTGGATCGCATATAAAACTTTAAAAACTCTAAAAACCTGTCCACAGTGATTCCACTTGCGTTTTGAAACTTAAGAGCCCCATATTTGTCAATACAGTTGCTAACTTCTGTACACTCATCTTCCTGAGGCAATGAATAATATGTCCTTGATATCCACGGAAAAGGCACGCACGCCCACTGGACACTCATCCCGGAGAAAGGCAGAGACAGTACCTGGCGTCCTTATGTAGGGGTCGTCGACATCAAGGAGGCACAAAAACTTTTGCAGAAACACTTCCACTTCTCGTTGCCAGGTTCCGCGCTCAGAAACAATGGCCCGGAACGGGCACTGTTCCTTGTGGGTCTTGGCGCTGAAGAAGGCCGAAAGACTGGTCTCTTTGCAGGCCTTTACGAAAAAGCCGGGCTTGCAAAACTGGCATCTTCCGTAAAGGCCTGCAAAGAGACCAGCCTTTTGGCCTTCTTCAGCGCCAAGACCCACAAGGAACAGTGCCCGTTCCGGGCCATTGTTTCTGAGCGCGGAACCTGGCAACGATAAGTGGGAGTGTTTCTGCAAAAGTTTTTGTGCCGCCTTGATGTCGACGACCCCTACCTCATAAGGACGCCAGGTACTGTCTGTGCCTTTGACCGCATGCGCGAGCATTCGAACAAGGTTCAGAAACAAGCTACAGATAGTCAGTTATCTCTTCACTGTAACAGTTGCGGTTGCCATCCATCTGTTAACGATACCACTTTCTTGTCAAAATACCATGACGAGAGCGCGCGCCTCATTTCAGAAGCTTATCACATCTACAATAGCGGCGAGGCATGTGTAAGCCTCCCCTCGATTTCCCTCCTTCCGAAGGAGATAGAATTCATGTCTCGTTGATCGCCTTGCTGCCTCTGCGCAGGCTGAGTTTTCTGTAATTTCATTACGATAGTGGTGAAGTATATTTATGCTGACTGAAGGAATAAAGCACATTTGGTTGTTAGTCAGCGCCGTGGTCTCGTGTCCTTTCTTGTCCCGTCTTTTTTAGCGCTATTTTTCACCCGTAACCAGTAAGGACGTTTTTATGAAATGTGCGACTCACACGAGATATTTCTATCAAGAACTTCCCCTGCAAGAGTTTGCGGGAGGAGGTAATGGAACCCTCCCTTAGCACCACCGCCCCCACTCACACCTCTTATCAATAAACATTGTGGTGGAGCATGAACGCTAGTGCGTTGAGGCACGTGTGAATAGATTTGAGTATAAATGTAAGCCGGTGTAAGGCTGATAGTAATGCCGATAGGTGAGTAGATAAGTCCATTGGTCGGCAATGAAGGGTGGAGATCGCTCAGACTCGCTCAATAAATATATGTTGCGCTTAGGGCTCACTCGGACTCAAACTCACTAAAGTTTCCCTCAACCGGACTCACTTGGACTCAAACTCACCAATGTATTGCTCAGCCGGACTCAACCAGACTCAGACTCACGGCTTGATCTGAGTCTGAGTGAGTCGACTCATGAGTGAGTTTGCCGACCTATACAATCAGCAGGCGCACTGTTATTGAGGTGCTTTCTCACTGCCTGCTTGCTTCCCTTTCATTACGTGCATTGTCCACTCTAACCATCTTCCCCATTCAACGCACACTGTGCTAAACAGCATACGTAAAAAGTTATCTCAGTCATTTCTGAGTCGTTAATTTCGCTTCCAGCTATCATGTTTTCGGCGTAGCAGGTAACGTCTTCCTGTATCATCTTAACCTTTACCTCAGCATTTCAGCAGCCAGAAAATGTGCGGTGCGGCACGATTAAGCCATAAGTGGCCGAAGCTGCCCAATTTATGATGTTTTGTTGGCACTTTACTAAAGTGCTTTCCCACGTTGAGAACAGCAGACGTCACTGGTGGCGCCAGACGGGCATTATCCTTAATTTTGACAAGGAGTCTGGCCCACAAATTAATTATCACACCCCAAAGCATTTAGACATCCTTGGTCATAAAATATGAAACCATGAGTAGTTAAGTGAGCAAATGTGTGCGGCGGTGTTCAGTATAAACGTTTCGACTTGGTCTAGCTGTTCACTACACGGGATGCATGCAGCCCATGGCTAGGTCTGAGTATTCTGTGCCGATTACTTACGCATCCGCAAAAAGAAGATTGCCGAGAAAAACATTTTGTTGCGTCAATTTTCTTTCATTCCTGCTTTTGTTGTTGTCTTCCTCCAGAAGCTACTGCCATAGGGTGAGGATCTTCGCGACACCTGTGAGGTCTGCTAGCATTGCTTTACGCGCCTCAAGGAAAACCTGTCTACATCTATGAGAATTGCGATGAGGTAGTCGAGGCATTTCTTCAGGAAGAAGAAGCGATTGATATCTTGAACAGGTGCGCCCACCTTTCCTCTGATGCCTGTAGGTGAGGTTCTAGGCTGCAAACTACATACGCGTTAGCCCTTCAGAGGATGGCAGCAGCCCATTTTCGCACACACTAGACACAAATAAAATCTGAGAACACGTTTTTCTTGACAAGCTACCAGAGCAAAGTAGATTTACGCACAATGCAAGCTGATAACCACTGATCACACTAAGTGAGCACACACAGCAAGGGTCATTTTGGCCCGTTATATCTCGTGAACAAAGCAAATGAGGACATATGATATTAAAACTGTGTTTTCACTGACATAAGCGCTCTTCGATAAAAAATTGTCGTTAATATTGAGACCGGTGTTTTCTTCATCTTATTTCTTGAAAATGGACCTTTTTTTAAAAAAACTGGCTTCTCTAACTATTTTTTTTCTTCTTTTGCGCTGCCCGTAGGAAAACGATCTCCTATAGAAATGTTGGAAATGTTCTTTTCTACATTTGACATTGTTCTGAAGTTTCTGTGTGAAATAGAAAAGGCGCCAAGACGCATCAAACTAGCAAACTTCTTTGATTTGGGCTGTGTTTGGCATTTTTTCACATTTTTTTCCTTTTGAGGACAGCATAAAAAAAGCATGGATGTAATTCACAGTAATGCATAATAAAACCAACAGAAAAAATTTCAACACAACATTTATACTGCGCGTTAAATTTGCCCGTGAAATCCAAAAATATTGTGATGAGCTAAAACAGGATGGCCACACGGCCACCTCCAAATAGTTTTTTGGCACGCTGGGAGCGTTTTTTGGAAATAATATTTTCGGTTCCGTGCACTTTGAATGTGGCCACATAACATATAAAAAACCCAGGCAAAACAAAAATATTGATTGGACAGGCATGTTCGATCTCTCGTGGAATCACCCTGAGGTAATTTTTGCATCTCTTTCAATGTAGTTGCACCATCAGTGTCCAAATGTGCCATTTAAAAAAAAATGCTGCCCAGAATATCCCGTTAACTGGAGTTGTGGTTGTGCTGCCGTGACCTAGCTTAGTGCTCTCTTTACATACAGTATAAACATTCACCTTGAACATTACGGTTGGCTTTAGATGGATTGTGGCAGTTCAGAAAAATAAGTAAAATGAAGGTTGCAAATGCAGAGCTTAACTGCTAAGAAAGAATGCCTGAGTTCGCCTCTTCAAAATGGGAGCTGTTTCTTCTGCAGAAGTTTGGATGTCATGTTTTAAATTCTAAAAACCTCTTCTGCGACCTTGTGCAGGTCGATCTTGGCCCACGACTGTAAATGGAAAACCAAAAGTGGCGGTGGCGGTGTTCTCTGTCAGAGAAACAGCAAAAGTACTATCGCACAACGAAACATTGCACAACTGAAGCATCGCCTGTGCCTCATGCTGCTGTTTCATCAAAGATCAAGGTCATCGCCCTTGGAGGGACTTTATTCATGGCAGCGTGAGTGGCTGAATGGTCTTCTTTTTGTTCTGTCTTAGGCCGAATAATAGTATCCAAGTGCAACCTCGACAAAAAGCGCAATGGTGACAATGACGTCGTCCACTTACAAGTGCACGCCTCAGTTTTACACAGGAATGTCAGCAGCCTCAACGTCATCCGGAAATCCAGTCTTGCTGCTCAAGCAGAAGGAAGGAAAAAGAGAGACAGGATAGAGAGTGGCCTTTTTTCTTCTTTCTGCTTGTGCAGCAAGACCAGAATTTAGTATGAACCAGCTAATCTGCAAAGAAGTATTGTCTCAACATTATATTTGCACAGTACACGTGATGAGGTCTTGCTTATGCTGGCACGTAAGAAATTGGAGCGTTTTACTTCTGTCAGGCAACGGGAAGCTGGGAGGGCGTAAACAAATGGTGCTCCACAGTTTTCATGAATGCAGGAGTGTAACTGTTCATCGACAAGTTCTTTTGGTTTTTTCTACAATAGGAAGTCAGGTCTTCAGGTTTCATGCAAATACGTCTGTAACGGTTCAATAGGGAGGCAACTACTGGCCTTTCACAAGTGTTTGGAAGAACAACATTATGTTCAGGTACTGGGCAATGCATACTCTTTCTGGTAACATTGAAAGAGAGTGCTCCATTATTCCTGTTTACCAATACATTCAAAAAAGGTAGTTCCCAGTCTGCCTCCATCTCCACCATGAACTGAAAGAAATCTACTTGATAGATTAGATGCATTTGGAAGCTTCCAAAGCAGAGCGATTAATCACACACACAAAAAAGATAATATTCATAGCACACAAAAATAATTGGTTTTGGGCTGAAAGAAGCAATGGAATTATATTCCAGCCACTGCATTGTCAGATTCGTGGTGTGCCTTGGACTTGCACTTAACATGGGCTTTTCGAAACACACGTAGTTATTGCCCAGGGAAAAACTGAGGAGCCTCTTCAAGGCGTAAACATCAATTTGAGACCTTTCTTGTAGGGCTGGATGAGCGTTGAGAGCAGCAGTACGCACTTCAATGGTCATGTCAATGATAATATAAGTAACCAGAACTGTATACTTCCATGCCCACTGACATTGTTGTTGATGTGAAAGTCCACAACTCGCCAATGGGTGACTGTCACAGTGGCTGCAAAATCACGCCCTCACTTCTTTCAGCCCAACAAACAAACATTTCAGCCAAGCATTTTTGTGTGTTATGTACTATCTGCATCAAATGAAACCCGAACAGCGGCAAGCCTTCGCAATGGTATAGTGCGCGCCGTCCAGTTATCACCAGGGACGGGTGCGCGTATGCGCAGTGTGGCCAAACCGGATGCACGCGCCTGTCAATGGTAATGACAGGACGGCGCGCACTGTACCATTGTGAAGGCTTGCCGCTGTTTGGGTTTCATTTGACGCAGATAGTACATTATTGTTTTTGCCTGATTAAGTGCGCTGCTCTGAAAGCTTTCACACCCATTTAACTCTTTCCCTGGAGAGTTTTTTTTTGGCCAAAATCGATACAAAAATACCCATATTTTTTATTTGGCTGGTTGATTCTAAGTGTCTTGAAACAACTAAAAAAATTATTCAAGGACACTTTATTAGCATTATACATGCGACATATTTTTTGTATGTTATAAAATATGCAGATGATTGACTTCACCGCACTGCACCACGGAAAGCACCCTAACATCTCCAGCCTTCAGTGCAGAAAATGTCTCTTTGAAATTTGAAATGTAAAGCGCAATTGGACTAGCGAGTCCTTGAAAACAAACCTTTAACGTGCTGGTAGGCGTTTGGTTACATCTAACGGCGTCCTCTGTCGACGTATTGAGGCACGATCGTCATCCGAATCCAGCAGTTTAGAGAAACTATGCTGCTTTTTGTAGTCACTGCCGCATTCACAGGAGAACTGCAATTCTTCATTTCACAACACTTCGGCAAACAAGCACTTTTTTTTTTGAATGGAGCTGTTGCAAGCAAGCACGCACCTCTTGCGCACAGAGGAGGATGCCATTTTCTAATTCCAGTTGCCAGAATCAAGCCCTTCCTTGACTAAAATGCATGTTTTGAGCGTGTTTTTAAATTTTTTACTGTGCCATCTGTTGAAGCCAAAGAGAAGACAGCTAATTGAATCAGGGTAGCTTAACTGCGGCGCCTTCAAATGCTTGTTTCAGGGTGGACGAGCCTAGCTCGTCTTTGGTGTGAGCGGTACGGTACAAATTGTGTGGACGAGCTCAGCTCATCTTTGGTAAGGAAAGGGTTAAACCATCGGGTAGATTCCAGTAAATTCACAGTAGAGATGGAGCAGATTAGAAATTAACATTCTTTTGGATGAGTTGGCAAACAGGAACAACAGAACACTGCATTCCTTCAGTGTTTACAGAAAGGATACACAGGGACTGGTACCTGAGCTTAATGTCTGCCCATCTGTGCATAATGTCTGCATTTGCCAGAGGTCAGCAGTTGCCCCTCTTGGACCGTTTACAGTCGCATTTGCACGAAACCTGAAGACCTGACTTCCTAAATGTACAAAACTCAAAAGTACTTTCGACAAATAGTTCCACTCTTGAGTACATGAAAACTGTGGAACACTGTTTGTCCAAACCCTCCTGGCCTGCCAGTATCCGACAGAAGTAATGCGCTTCTTACATGCCAGGGTAAGTGAGACCTCATGACGCGTACAGTGTAATTATGATGTTGGGGCTGCTAACCTTCCTGCGTACAAACTTGGGCAAGGGCTCATATGGGGAAAAGACAAGCTGCCAAAAGAAGTCCTTATAGGCATTTTCTGCAAGATTCCCTGAGCAGACTGGGCGAGTGTCTACACCAGGGAGACTTACACAGCAGCTGCACCAACTTCATAACAATAGTCGATAAGAAAAAGATGACGGAGCACGCAAGAAACAACTGAGCACAATACAGACTGGGTGAATTGTATATAGTACAATTGGCCAGTAAAGAAAATGGAAGTCATGTTTGTATCTGAAATCCTTTGAGATACAAGCGCTTTTCTGTTGTACTTTCTTCCATTACGATCAATGCAATTGTGTTGCCCTTTTTTGCTGGTGCCCTCGAAGGCTGTGCACATATGAGCTTAGAAGCTCCCATGATTCCAAGTCTCTTCATGGGATTAATTTTAGTGTCAGTTTCACCGGCATTGTTGAACTTGATGCGGTAATCGTGTTTCTCACAATAATGGTTGAGAGCATCGCGCTCTGAACAACACCCACTTTGGAGGATTGGCTTAAGAAGTGGATAGGCTAACAGAAATGGACTTATATAATTTGTGTGATTGTTGAAAAAAAAAGTTAGAATAATCAGTATGAATTAATAATGGTTATTTCAAAATTTAGATCAAAATGAAGGGACAAGGGGGCAGCACTAGAATGAATACAAAGGACAAGAAGACAGGACATGCGCTGTGTCCTGTCTTCTCGTCCTTTGTATTCGTCCTAGCAGCTGCCCCCTTGTCCCTTCATTATGAACCCAAACCAACTCGCCTACCTATTTGTGATTCTGTTAGATCAGAATCTTGATTCAGTAAAAGATTAATTGAATTTTAACTAAAAGAACCATATAATCTAATTAATGCTGAAGGGCCTCAAAACCAGCTTCACTATTTTTAACATTTCAAGTAAATGTGTGCTTCGAGTTCAAACTTTTGCAACGATAAACAATGCCAAACATAGCCACGGAATAAAAAACAATCTTGTGCTCCTCTTTGGGCCTTTCGGTATCCCCAGAGTTGGTAGTGACGTGACCAGAAAATCTGGTCATGTCAGCAGCTGAGAGAACCTGTTTGTCTGCCTGCAGGTATGCTATTCGCTGCTTATCCTTCTCGCACGGTGAGGAGAAATACTTGCCCAGGAGGAGAGATAAGTTAACGAATGGAGTGTAGCGCATGAAAGAGTGAAACGAGGGAGGGCTGCATTTTGATCATCATACGCATGTAACTCCGCTAATAGAGCAGCATTTCAAAAATTCTCGTGGCCACATGTTCACTGTAGTAAGGCAGAGTGACCGCGACTGGTATGCAGGAAACACGACTCGTGTAAAGGAAGTGAGGAAATTTGAAGTAAGGCACGTTGAAGCAGAATATCTTAGGAAAAAAATTGCTAGTCATGTGATATATACAGCTACACAGGTTATTCTGTATGCTATGCGTAAAGAACACTTCCAGGTTTAACAAAATAATTCAAGCATCCTTATCACTTTGTTAGATCGAGTTTTCACTGTAATCACTCAGTTCTTCTGTACCTGTTACATTCATAATATGAAAGTTAGCGAAAGTTTGCCTAAAATAACCTTCCTCATTCTTGTTTTCAATTGGGAAAAGTTTATTACCTGTTATAGGGAACAGAGTAAGGCACAAGGATGTCTTGTGGGCTAAGCAGGCATATAGATGACTGTCCAATCTAGCATGCAAGAACAACTGATTTATTCTCTCGAGGTGTTTTCTCAAGGAGCCTTAGCAATACACAGGGCCGCAACCAAATGGAGCTGAAAAGCAAGACGATGGCTCCACAAAATATGACACCCCCCGGTCCCCTTAGAGAAAATAATGCAAATGAAAAAAATGTACATGTTTGCTGTTGGGACATACAGAGGTGATGTTCTCAAACAGATGGTTCTGGCACCCACTTGTTTTTAACACACCCTAATTCAACATAAACCATTTTAAGCTGGGAAAAATGCAGCATATGCCTCCTATTTTAAACCAGAAAAGAATGCAGCACACAGAGTTTATGACTTGACATATCCTGATACGTATATTTATTTTCACCATTCTCACACATGAACTGCATGCTTTTTAAATAAGTCTGCAGCTATCATGCCTCAACTTCACCAATTCAACCTTTGATGCATGCAATATTCAGAATATGAAGGGACACATTTCATGATCTGTTGTGGCAAAATTTTATACCTAAAGCTTTTAAATGAGCTTTCCTATTAAACCAGCACATTACTGTCGCCACTCTTTATACATTACATGGGAACTGTTTGGTCACCACCTTGTTGATTGCTTTACTGCTTTTGTGAGTGCTACAACACAGTTTTGGTCGAGTAGTGAATTGTAATGCGTGGGAATTTCAGACCTGTTTGCTTGAAGAAATGCTGCACGCTGTAGCTGAGTAACTATGCTACTCATGTTATTTACATTCTGCTTAAATATCAGTGCTTGAAATGTGATAAGCATGTTATATCTGTTAGGGCTCTAACCACTTTTTGCAGGTTGCACAGCCACCTCATAACTGTTCCGTTGGCAATAGATTTCAGTATTTGTGTCCTGTGTGAAAATTTCGTCTAAAATAAAATTCACTTTTGCTTTATTTCAGATGGTTCGAGTTCCACACGGAGAATCCTGAAGCTAATTCTTCCAAGGCAGAGCGGGGCATGCTGAAAGTTATCAGAAGGCCGAAAGAATAAATCGGTGGTTCATCTGCATGTACAACCATCGTCAAGTGTTATCATGTACTGTTTTTTGCAGCTGCATAATATTAAACAGTCCGAGTCTGCCCCAGCAGCCCATATGGGTAACAGATGTTTTGATTAAGACTTCTTTTATGATGTCTCTGAAAGTAAGGCAGTATGCATTCAATGAATTCGAATTATTTCATAAACATGGCTTCATGTGGTTGGATAAACCAGTTGCATAAATTGATGTGATATTTCCAGGAATGACAAGTTCCCTGTGAGATTCACACACTAGTTTTCTCACGCAATTGACTAGGTGGCAGTGTAAGGTGTCTAATAGAAATAGTGATAGGAACCACCACAGTTCTCGAAGTGGCTGACACCAACAAACTTTCCATAAGTACCAGTGAAACATGGCTTATTATTTGATGGCAACACTGTTCCTCAGATGTGCACTGTAGAGTAGCTCTAGGTCCCTGTCTTTATATGTTTAATATGCTACACTGCCCAGGTGCAGCAATATATGACACCCAAAATATCACAACGACGGTAAATCGTGCTGTCTCTGTGTGTTCGTCCATCGTGTCTTTTCCGCTGTTATTTTATGATACGACCCAAAATATAAAAGCTGATATATGGCATATAAAAATTTACCGATTGGCCATATATGACATTATATAGGGATCCCATATATGGGTATATTAAAAATTGGCAGATAGGACTTATATGGCCATATAAGGTCCATATCTGCCCATTTTTAATATACCCATATATGGCTTTTTTTTGATATAAGTCCATATATGGGATTTTGTAAGGGTAACTCTTGTGGCATGATTTCGCTCACTGAGGTTCATTGCACACCTACTAATGTGATAGGAAGTGTGCCAAGTTTTAATAAAAATCTTTATTAGCAAGAACGTTATGACAGTTCGCGTGCGGAAAAATACCAAAAATGTAAGTTCTGGAAAATCAACAAAGAAGATTTGAAACAGGTGCAGCGCTTACACAAGGTGATCAAGAGCCCTAAAATTTATGATATTTGTTGCCAGTTCCATCCTGGATCTTACTCTTGTGTGCCTTTGGTCGAGCGGCAACTCCTTTTTTTTCTAGCTTGCTTTGTAGCATCGCGAGATTGGCGTCGAGTGCAAACTAACACTTACCATCACTTACAAACAACACCACATACACCCCACAATGTACGCGCGCAGCTGTCCGTGGTGTGGAGAACGGCCAACTCGCCCACATCACGTGGGAATGCCAATCGCGGCCCCCAAACGTCAATTCTCCCCTTTTGGGGACACAATCTCGATCAAGGCAGTGGGAGAGCCGGCTTGCTAGCAAGGATCGGGAGAGCCAGCTGGCTCTGCTCGACCAAGCCCAGCGAGCCGCAAAGGCCAGTGGAGCCCTGGACTGAGGACCCCACCCACTCGCCCAGAAACGTTATATAGGCAATAAATGTTTTAGGGGCGAAGCTCCTTAAGGCGGCACCCGTTCGTCCCTCGTAGTCGTAGTCGTATGCGTAACCAGTCTTACGCTTTGACCTCCAAGGCGGTGCCGGTGGGAGATTTTTCCTGTGCGTTGTTGAACAATAAAAAATTCGCAGCGGTAGCTAAAAGCCGACTTCTTCTGTCTCTCATTCCCATTAGCAGCCATTCTTTACCTCCAAGGTAGTGCCTGGTGAGATTTCTCCTGTGCGTAATTAAACAATAAAAATTTTGTTCAAAACGCCGTTGATTGATGAAATAAACCAACGAAAGACGCCAGATGTTTTGTAAAAGCAAACGGAAGAACGCCAGATGTTTCTAAAGCAAAACGAAAAGACGCCAGCTGCTTAACGAAAGACGCCAGATGTTTTCTAAAGCAATGGTTTTCTAAACAATGAAAATTCACAGCGTACATGTAAAATTAAAGTGAGCTGCAAGTCGTCATAACTCATCGACCTTTAGTATAAACGCGCCCGATCTCACGTCGGTGATGATGTACTGGGCAGAATTCACGGAAGATTCACGGTTTACCGATGAACCTCCGCAGCTTCGCCCACTCATCATCATTCACTCCGTGAATATGCTGTGATTTTTTACTACTACTGCTCTTATGGGATGCTTTTGCGGTGTGGTGCCGATCATTTGTGAGGCAAGCTTTTGCACTGTAGAGGCCAGGCTCGACGGCAACTTGCTTTAAAATATCAAATGTGCTTCTGTTGCCATTATTCAAGTGACACATAGCGCCATAGAAAGCAAATTTCATGATTTACAGGCTCGCATACGTGTCAGTGAGATGTACGGCGTTGCGCGTGCTACTGGTGAGAAGTTTATGACTTATGATTAAAAATGATGGGTTTACAATGCTATTAGAACATTATTACATGTTCACACTTGATATAATTGTTACATAATTAAAAAACTACTACATATCAAGCTAATTTATGATACGCACAAAACTGGCCCTTTAAGTGTCGGTTTTGTAGACGATGGGTGGTCTAACATTTTTTCTTGCATCTTTTGAACCAAACTGCGTAGACGGAAACCTAATACAGCGAAATGACGGGCAATGAATCGCGCATTTAAGAAAGCCAAAAAATGACATCTTGACAAAAATGGGCTTTTTCACTTGACCTCATACCTTAAACACGTAAGAATTTCTTTGCCAACTCAATCAGAAAGGAGCTCCTGGATGCATAATATTTAGGACCACTTCCCAAGGAAACTCGCATGTCCCCTCCTTGGTAACGCAACAAGTGGGGCTAGAGGCTAGCCAGAAGTTTCTTCGGGGGCACGAGGGCAGGTTTAACCATAATTTACGTACGTTTGTGCGTGCGTCGGTGTGTATGCGTGTATATATACATGCAAAATTGAAAACTTCGGATTTGGAAAAGGGGGGGGGTCTGCACGGGGGTCGGTCATGGTCGCTGCGGTCGGTGTTGGACCTGGGGCTGCCTTTTGTTTTCGGGAAGGAGCCCGTACTCTGGCTGCAGTCCCTTCTGCCTGCGGCTTGTTCGACGATCCGGGTTTTCTTTGCCGTCGTCCTCCTCGCGGCTTGGGCTTGGGTCAGCGCTTCGCGGGGGCGTCCGGATCATGGAAGAAGCAGCACCTCCACCAGATGTCACGTGGTCGTGACGTCGACGAACACAGCAGTCGGCGTTTGTAGGATGAAACTGTTTATTTGGCCGAACTTGTGGCCGGAAAATGAGAACTAGAACTACAGCAATGCACGCTGTACAATGATAGCGGCGAACAGGGCGTCGTCCGTCGATCAACTGACAAGCGATCAAGCGCGTCGGCTTTTATACAGGCG
This sequence comes from Rhipicephalus sanguineus, assembly GCF_013339695.2. Lineage (NCBI taxonomy): Eukaryota > Metazoa > Arthropoda > Arachnida > Ixodida > Ixodidae > Rhipicephalus > Rhipicephalus sanguineus. Next base: position 32,131 of record NW_023615805.1, on the reverse strand, counting down.
CTATCTAACTTTCCAGCAATATCGCTGGTGGCGGCATTATCTCTAGACAAAACTGGAACATTCGCGTGCGGGGCGCAATCTTAACAAACCGATCTACTACAATCGCGACGCTTCTAGAACACTACTTCGTGGACAGCGTCGAGCGTTGATAACCGTACCCTGCCGGTCAAATCCGAATACATCAAAACAAGACAAGAAGTGGGCGTGGTAATATGACGATACAGGGTTACCCGATCATCTCCGAGCAAGGTCCTCTAACATCATTCACTTCGTGGATATGGCGTGACTTTTTACGAAAGGAAACGCGAGAAGCCACATGACGATTATTTTTGCGAGACAAAAGAACACCTCAGAGAGTGCGAAGTGTTCTGCGGGGAAGCTGTGTATAATTAAGGGATCCGCAATTCAGAGAAAACTTACCTAGTAAACAGAAAATTAAACATCATCATGAAAAGCCTTTACTTTCAAATTAAAGGAAGCAACAGTACCTACCAAGGTTGAGCGAAAACTGCAGGTGGAGTAGTGGTCGAATCACCCTGAGAGTAACAAGAAATGTCAACCTATGCTACCTTGGCGAGCAGTTGTATAGTCAATAATTACCTACTCAATAGGAAACAACTAGCAGGGTTGGTTGGCAAAATTTGATTAGTAGTGCTCAGAGTGGCGACTAGCGCGCGTTGGGCTCCTACCACGTTGGGACGGGCAGGCTAAGCTTGACCGCCGCATCGTGGGCTCTCTGGACGGACCATAGCTGTTCCCCGCTGTTGGGGCTTCCGACTGGGCGGCTTGATCGCTAGGCTTGGTTGGCTTGATCGCTGCCCAGTAACGAGGGTCATCGCATGAGCATGTGCCATAATTAGCTACCACCGTACAACGAGGGCAAGACCTGCAGACTTTCTGCCCCCCCCCCCCCCCCTGAGCTTCTCCCCTAGCAGGGTTGTGCCACATAAATAGCAGATATGTGCCACTGAAATTGGGCGAAGCCCACTACTGTCCACTGGACAACTGAAATGAAGAAATGTTTTCATCGTGTGTTCAAACTTATTATGGACGTAGCCAAGGCCATCACAGAGGAAGACGACGACGGCGGTTCACAAGTCACAACTACTATTCTTTCCTTTTAGGCCACCACCATGAGATGCACCCACAGAGATGTTTTCTTCTGCCATTGAGGAATTTGCCATTTGCAACTGAAACAAAATCGTGTAAAACACTCCCGACTTTAAATATTTGTTTGCTAATAATAGCCAATTCAAATCAATACATTATTTATTAGTATAACATGTAGGAATGCTAGCCTACAGAACATAAAGGGGGAATCCATCAACTACTCGGCCAATTCACTGCATTGGATATCAGCCATGGTCAGAGGAAACAACTGCTACAACCAGGCCTGCAGCCAGGAATTTTTTGCGGGAGGGGGGGGGGGAGGGGGGGCACTTGCTGAAAGCCTTGACTATTTGAGAAAACACCTATTTTCATTTTTTTATTTTCGATTAAACACCATGTGTCATCAAAATTTCCCCCATCCCCCTGGCTACGGGCATCACTACAACCACGCAGGAGGCGTCGTTGGCGTGACTGCAACGCCCTGTGGGGTGATAGCGAGTGAGCAGTACACATTTGTGACGAAGCTTCACTCTCGCAGCAAATCGCGTGCGCGTCTGCCGGGGTCACTCTCGCTCCTACGTTGACGGCCGCGTGTCCCAAGCACGCCCGAGGAATTGGAAGCGTAGGACCACCAATGCCGCGAACAGCGGCGGGAATGCAATCGCCACCGTCCCACTTCGCTTCGCTCGCCATCCACATTCACATAGTGTAATTGGTCACAAATTTTTCAGAGGTTTGTTATAATATATTAAGAAACATTTGGAGCAGTAAACAAGAGCCGGAAGCTTTGACCAATACCCGCAAAGACTGCCGCTCCGGCGTCCCAAATAATTACGCCATTGCCATCATCTTGAATATTTTGCTAGTTCAGCGGCCGCTTAAAATGGCAGTAACTGAACGCGGAATTGGCGCTAGGGTCGGTGAAGATTCAAAATTAAAGCAGCCAATGGCAGCCTGGCGGGCCCGCCTCAGGGCCGACAAAGCCGTGCGCCCCGCGCCGGCCGCGCACGCGCCGCGATGCTAGTTTTGAATTCCTCGAAAGTTCCGTTGTAGCACGAAGCGAGTGGAGCGCGGGCGCCAGGCTGGCCGTGCAGGCAGGCTATGCTTGGGTAACACCTGCAAGTCTCCCATTGTGCTTGGCGGGTCATTTTGCGCTCTTGAGACTTGCCGGATTGGTCGTTATGTCAGCCGTGCTCTGCCGCCGCCCGTCCTAGTCGCCTGCCTTGATATGAAGTTTCGTGATATTAGGTTGCATGAAGCGAGGCCTTGCCCGCGTGTGCAGTTTTTGTGGTGTTTGCGTGTTGTGCGCTCTTGTCGCCATGGTGATTATCGGCACCCACCATTCACACATCATGCAACGGTGCACGGATACTTCAAGACCAGCCGAGTTCCGCAAAATTCTTCCATGTCCGAAAACCTAAAGGTGAGCATGCGGCTTGCGTTCGCAGCCACACATATACGAGGTGATGTTGGAGAACACAGTTATTGTTTTTTCTCAAATATGGCTGAATCGTGAACAGCGCGACGTTGCAGTTACTATCGGTGTTCCTGGAAGCAGTGAAATTAAAGCACTTGAGAATCATAGTTTAACGGTTGCGTGATGACTGCGTGATGGAAGTGCGTTTTTCATTTTTTGCCTGTTTATCACACACCATAGTTTAAATACGCTTTTCTGAGACTCAATGGGCAATTTTGGAATAGGGTACGCAAAGCTTCGCTCTGGCTTTTCGTGCAAATGCGCATGCGCCGTACGCTAACCGCTTGTGGTCTCCCGTTAAGTGACGAAAATAGCGGGCCGCAAACGCTAACTTCGCATATACGCTATTCTAAAATTTCTTAATATAACGCAGCTTGCACTGAGCCGAGACGAGGAAACTACACTCTTAGCAAACGACCGCTTAAAACAACGCATATAAGGCGGAAAGTAGGTCAAATTTTCGACGCTTATAAATGGCTCTCTAAGCGGCCTACTTATACGGCTCTTTCATGCGGCCCTTCTTTATACGGCCTCTGGCTAAGCGGCTCTTTCTTATGCGGCCTAAATTTATGCGGCTCTTCCCTATGCGCGGCCATCTCGTTGCCAGAAGGCCGTTTAAAAGTGACCGCTTAAAGTAACGCATACCGTCGATGTGGTTAAGCGGTATTTCAGGTCAAATCTGTCCGGCTTATATACGGCTCAATATGCGGTCGAAATATATGCGGTACTTTTCGCAAATTTTTAGAAAAAAAAAAGAAATTCTTCTACGTTGTAGTTGATCGTGCAGTGTTCCTCTTTTTTTTTTCTTTTGTTCTCTTCAGCCTTTCAACTCATGAATATGCATTTACACATCACAAGAACACTGCACAGAGAGTCACAAACCATGTATCAACACACACACACTCCACCACGGGGATTTGAACCCAGGCCAACCGCGTGACAAGCAGACACTGTAACCACTACGCCACCGCACCACACGATCTGGGTGGACTTCCGCGGCTTTATATATGCACTTCACGTTATCTTGGACGATTTTACGATCGGCTACAACGCTATAATTTTGCATATATGAGAGGCATCGTTCGCGTATAATGCGCGTGTATACGTGTGCACGACCTTAAGCGAACCCTCGGTCGATCGCGGCAGTCACAGTCAGTTTGTGTGTGGAATTATGTTTCTCGTCCGACGGCTTGCGCATCCCGCACGGAGACAGAGGTGAACAATGAACGATGCGTTTCCGAGTGCATTTCCATTTGCCGGCATCATACAGCAGCCGAACGTGCCCTGATGTGCAACCAGCCGCCAAAGAAAAGTTTTCTGCGATGTTTGACGCAGTACAGGCGGTGGAAGTCAGCTGATCTCATCTCTACTTGGCGAAGTACAGTCTCCCACGTCCTTCGCGAGCATCGCGTTGATGTCGGTGCGTTTATACGGACAGTATTATGTAGAGGTTCATCTCAGAGAATCGGATTAAAACACATAATCGCTTATTCGCGCAACTGATGGGTTTGGTGTAGTGCAGCGCGTACGAGGCGACGGACCAGCTTTCAGAACGGACGCGCTCATTTCTCTCTCGAGTGTAGCATAGGCGATGAAGAAACGTTGTTGTTGAGTCGAAAGAACAACGAGCCTTCGCAGAAAAAGAATGCAGTCTCCCGAGCTCGAGGCTGACGGCGCGGACGAGCGATGCCGTGGGATTGTCATGCTGGGGAGGACGGCGGGTCTGAGGTTGTTCGTTCTCGTGGTTCGTTCGTTGTTGACAGTTGGAAGTGATGCTCCCCTTGGCTTCCACAAACGATGAAACGTATAGTGCATGACTGGCGCGGAAAGAGCACGCATGAAATCGCTTGCATCACCCGTTAGAACATATGTTTCCTGCCAAGCGTCGCATCAAAAATAGCAATGCTTGAAATCGAATGAAGTCACAATATGATCCAGCTTTCAAGGATAAAACCATGCTATTTCTTCAAAAGTCAGAAGTGGCCTGAAGGATTCAGAAGGATCATGTGAACAATTATACTGAATGATGCAAAGATTAACTTGAAACATTCTAATATTTAATAGGTGCTGTTAAATCTAAATAATAACCCCAAATTAAATATGCACTTGTTTTGCACCTTGAAGCTTCATGAACGTTAAGCTCTATAACATGCCTCAGTTGACCACATATCAGCGCCGAACAGCGATCTGGTGGAGGCCCTGTGTTGGGAAACATAGCAGGTTGAAGGTTGTTTTCGTATTCCACCCATTGTCGACGAGTGAAAGTGATTCTTTCCTTGGCTACGAGATGTGATCGGAGCGACAAGGGCCAGTATTACTTCACTCCACGTCATCCAGTCGAGTATGCTTTGAGCTTAACAACGCTTAAACGTATAAACTAGCAGAATGCTAGAAGTGGCTGAACTCGGGCAGTAATCTTGACTTCTAGGAATAAATGTTCACCTGTCTTAAAAATGTGCAGTCAGTAGCATCCTGCTTGATTCGGATCATGGGACACGACATGCAAACGTAAAATACTAAATAGTAGATATAGAGGAACAATTCTTTTACTCAGTAGGTGTCATAATTGCAAATAACAGCTGCAAATAAAAAGCACGCTTTCACACTAATAGCACACCCATAAATGTTGAGCTTTACGTGTCCCAGTCAACCTCCCTCATGTTCAATACCCGGGGCGTAGCCAGAAATTTTTTTCAGGGTGGGGGGGAGTCATCCATGCTTTATGTATGTTTGTGCATGCGTTTGCATGTCTGTGTGTATATATACACAAGCAAAATTGAAAATTTTCGGGGGGGGGGGGTTGAACGCCCTCCAATGCCCCCCCCCCCTGGCTACGCCCCTGTTCCATACCATGTAGCTTTACGTGCACCTTTATTTAAATATAAGCTGTCATGCAACATCCTTAGCTTTGGCTGGTACAGCAGCTAATACAAACTGTGCTTGAGAATCCAAGATTTATTGCCAGTACCAACACTAGCTATACACAATAACATTCTGTAGTAGTTCAAGCGCAAGTGTTGCAGCTTTTTTTTCAGAATTAGCAGCTCATATAGCGCTCACATAAGCATGCAGACATACACGTCTAAATGTGCAGCTATTATTCTTTTTTACGAAGAACTGCGTGAAATAAACTGGCACAAGGAGACGCACGGACAAGCGTCTTCCTTGTGCCAGTTTATTTCGCGCAGTTCTTTGTAGTCATGGATTACCAACTTGCCCAGCGATCAATTCTTCAATATTATCCTTTACGTGCAGCCCCCTTCCGTGGCAGTTACCACGGCACACCATCTGTCAGACATTGTGCCACATAAAGGGTATTTGCATATAGTACAAGATTTCTCCTTCACTAAATGTTGAGACCTGAAATGTAGTTATTTTTCTGGTACCATTTCAAAACATGACCTTTCCCTTGCAGTGTTGAGACATATATTTGCAATAAGTTAGTCAGGCATCGAGTCCAAATCCATCACTGTGCCAGCCTGGCACTTAATTATGTATGCATGGGTCCCTTATTTCCATTCTCTGCTTCAAGCCCTTCCCTTCACCCATTACTGTAGAACTGTGGCATTTAGGTGTTCCATCTGGCACCGCTAATTGTTGTTACATTTTGTGCCATTTCTTCGAGTACCCATGCCAGTATTTAGTGCACTAAGTGAATGAAGGAACATGTTATGCTGCTGCGCAGCTGCATACTGAGCAGAACAATGAAATGTAGAGCCATGAGAGAAAATATAGAGAATATTGTCACGCTACAACGCAAACACAAGACAGTGAGAAGTTCTACAAGAGTAGGAGGACAGCTTGTTGACACAAAAAAAAATAGCAGGCACAAACATGTCTAGCAAGACTGAAACTTGGGCTAGTTGGTTGTCCTTCATGATGAACCAGCAGCACAACCACACACAGAGGAAAGGTACACGAAACACAGCACTGTGTTATGTGCCTTCTTTCCTATGTCCGTGTGTGGTTGCACTGCCGGTTCATCATGGACAAACATGATGTCTTCGGCAAAATCCCAAAGACCCACTAGACATTGATGTTCATTGATGTCCCCATTGTCTTTCTCACCTGCAGAGCACACGCATCACTACATATACAATAGGATGCATTGCAAGGGTTCTTCACCTATATGCTCTCTTGTTGGAGTAATAGGGCATTGTGTGAACAAAATAACGAAGGTAAAAATAAAATCACCCTAAAATACATGCCATATTCTTTATTGCTCAATTTTCAACCTCCACGTGTTCCACTTCAGCACCTGTGCACATAATGGCCCCCTAAAGGATCTCGGCAGTAGTTTCTCTGAAGTGGTTTTCAAAGCTGCTATTGGATTAGATTAAGCTAATTGAATCTCATGAACTTATCCTTTCAAAACAAATAAGGGGGCAGTCCACTTGTTATTTTCTAGCAAGCTACCTTAGCAATTTGGCTTTGAACGTGTGCACTTTCCTTGCAATTGTGTCCCAAACAATATTAACTACAAGACACATCATTCTACACTCTTAAAAGAAAAGGTAGTGCTACTTACTAACTTTGAGGTAGTAAATTGCTGTCACAACATTCACTACCTAAGTAGTAACTGCAGGTAGTAAACGGCAAGGTAGTAAAGTTACTACCATGTCATTTACTACCTGCAGCTATTACATACCAAAGGTAGTAACAGAAAGTTAGTAAATTTACTACCATGACAGTTACTAGTTCCTGTTACTACTTATTGGAAGGTAGTAAGCTAAGCTAGTAACATTACTACCACGACGGTTATTACTTAGTTACTAAATGCAGGAAAATAGTATTTGTAAGTTAGCAAATTTCCACCGTGCATGTTAGCTATTTGCAGCAACTATTGATGAAAATTTGCTACATCATTTGATAACGTCAGTCAACTTCATGAACTAGAAAAATTGCATCTTACTTAACACAAGGAGCATGCATCAGCTAATCTCACAGAAAAAAAAATTAATGTATTTCAATAAAGAGACTAATGTCTTTAGACATCAGAATCATTAGACTGTCTTTTGCCAGTCTAATGCGCTTTCTCATGCACACCTAATGAGGGTCTACAAGGAATTGGCTGCTGTTAGTGTGTAGAATTCTGATGTATGAGTTTCAGCGTATTGCAGCCTTATGCCTGCAACAGCATGTTTGCTGCACACAGGTCAATAAATCTTTTTGTGGTTAACAATACGAAAGTGTGTAGGCTTTAGAGGATTGTAACAAAAATATCAGCAGAACATTTCCAGCAATGACTATATCAACAGCGTTCTTTACATGTAAGAGTATTTTGAAGCCAATAAGTAATCTTGTAGGCCTATGATGCAGGCATTTGGAAACAAGCTCTACATTGTCAATTTATTTAGTTTCAATGGGACAATAAATGGGGCTAGTTGATTCAATTCCCATGAAAGTGCAGTTTTATAATCACAAACAAACCAATAAGATGATACGAGAAGTTTCCAGGAGTAAGTGCTTTTTTATTTAATTTCTCGACGCGGCACTGACGATAGGCTCTCCTGTGCTGCACTGTTGTGGTGGTACAGTTGCTGTATTTGAAACCTGCAAGAGAGAGTGTGAAAATGTAGTTTGGCATTGAAGCGAACAGCTTAGCGCAACACATCAACAGATGCTGCAATTTATGATTGATGACTTTCTGTTTCGAAATAGTGATATCATTTTTACCATTTTACTTGAATAATCCACGTGTATTCAATGCCCAACCCCATAGCCTTGGCTTAATGCTGCTTTGATCAAAAACATAAGAAAACAAACCGCTATACAGCACTTCTGAGGGCTGTGGTGTCATAGATAGGCCAGCTATCATATACAGGCCAATTAGCTCGGTCAGCTTCTTTGATGTAACGTTGCATAACAGCATCCTTTCGCTACTCAAATGGTACTCCATGCATGACTCCTGGATGACTCCAGGAATAGGCTATTCTGCCATGAGAAACGCCCTCATCCGATCATGCCCTCAGTGGACGGAAACAAGTTTTACGATTCAAGTGGAACGCTCGAGGAGCGCGGGGTTCCCTAGTGCTCTTTTGAGCTCCCTAGCTGAAAAGATGCTCGTCACTCTTAGAACGACCAGAAATAACAGGCCAAACAAGCACACTCGCTCTCCCTTGGCTGACGTTCCCTACATTCACGGTTTCTCTCATAGGTTGAAGAAGACTGCAGGCAGAGTAGGCATAAGAGTTTTGTGCTCCATCCCAAACCATCTGGCCTCCCTATGCAGGCTAGTTAACAGGGATGAAACAGTATCCTTTTGCTGTGACAAGAAGCACAGAAATCATTTCATTGAATGCGTGAAGAACGTCATTTATGACATTCCATTATCATGCAGAAAATCATATGTAGGACAAACCGGACGATGCATAAATTACAAAATGCGTGAACATGCCAAATCTTTAAAAGCAACAACAGGCAGGAACCTGGCATTGTACATCATGCGGCTGCTCCCCATTGCTTGACAATGTGCAAGTTCTCATGAAATATCGGGAGTAATGTGCTCACAAAATTTGTGAGGCGCACATAATTCACAAAAGGGGAGCAGCTTGCGTTAGCGCGCTATCACTAGCACTATTTGACGAAGAAATTAGCTGCCATGAGCCTCAATTGTGATCACTAAGCTTGTTGTCACATGTTTTGTTTTCTTGTTTTGTTTTCTGTTTTATTGTTAGTGGTTGCAGTTTTCTAGCCTTGCTGTCACTTGCTTAAAAACCTTTTTTTTTCAGACCCTGGTTCTTCGTTTTTGTTGATTTATGAATGTCAGACTTTTAGCGGTTTTAATCAGTTTGGTATTGACCACCATGTCATTGTTCTTTTTTGCCATTTTTTGCTTGTGTTTATGTTTTAATGAAATCGGCTTCTGCCGCATCTTGTAAACCCTATCCAAAAAAAAAGCCGGGCGGCCGAGTCACTTGATAGCATTTGTGCCATTTTTCGATTTTTGCTCGCCTGCCTACAGATTCTCAGACTTTCCAATAAGGAAATCAGTTGATAGTCAGCTCTGTGCCCTGTATGTTCTTCGTCCCGTTGTCTGCGCTCTTTTGCCACAAAGAAGAATCCACATTCAAGTGCGTTGTTACTTGTTAAACATCTTGACAGGATAGCACAGCTACTCAAGAAAAGAGCACATAGCAGTGCTGAACTCACGACTAACTTTTCTAGAAATCACGCAGATACTTAAGATATCACCTGAACCCAAGTGTTTTCACAGAGATAACATCATTTACAATGGTCGATTCCACGAAAGATAAAAAAAAAGGTGTATACTTGATGTTTCCGATTTTCCTGATAATTTTGTATGTTGTGCACATATGACTGCACAGCACGAAATCGCAATTTGTTTTCACATAAAATTTTTTTCAACACAGGAAAATTCGACGAGCGTCGCCGGTTGACGACGACCATCTTACGAAGAGTGCGTTTTCGTAAATTCGCAACCATGCTGGCAGCTACTGAAGCTATACATTACAAATATCTTTCTATTTAGCATAAGTAGAAGTGAAGAAGAAATAGCTCTTATAATTTGATGGAATTCTGAGCAAATTATGCATTTTTAAAAATTCACGACAAACGCTGCGTTAGTGAAAATTAGTCAAATTTGGGACGCTATGGTTACTTCTGTGAACATCTTAGTTTGTTCATATTTGCTGTATGAATAGGCCTTTATGTGAATAATGAACCTCTGCATTTGTATTTCTCTAATAATTTTCAAAGTAGTAAATTTTCATGTATTATTTGTATGGTCGCCCATTTGATGTCGTCACCGATCATCATGCACTATGCTGGCTGTCATCATTGAAGGATCCCTCGGGCCGTCTCGCCCGCTGGGCACTTTGCCTGCAAGACTACGACATCCGCGTGCTGTACCGCAACGGACGCCAGCATGCTGATGCCGACGCCCTCTCGCGCTCCCCCTTGCCTGACGCCAATGCCTCCTGCTCAGTATCTCACATTGCTGTTTCTTCCATCGACGTTCACACCATCACTACCGAGCAGCGCAAGGATAAATGGATCACCTCGCTGATAGACTTGCTCACTGATCCGTCGGCAACACCAACCACTCGCCCGTTGCGTCGTCAAGCCCACAATTTCGCCATTCGTGACAACCTACTGCACCGACGCAATTACAACGCCAACGGCCGCCAGTGGCTACTTGTGATACCCCGAAGTCTGCGTGCTGAAATATGCGAGTCCTTCCACTCTGATCCGCAATGCGCGCACTCTGGGGTATCCAAAACTTACCACCGCATTCGACAACGATACTTCTGGCGAGGGATGTACCGTTACGTGCAGAAGTTCGTCCGCTCCTGCCTCGATTGCCAACACCGAAAACCTTCAACGCACGTGTCACCAGTCGGTCTACAACCATTACCTTGCCCTAACCATCCGTTTGGGCGCGTGGGCATCGATTTGTATGGACCACTTCCTCTGACCTCGGCTGGTAACCGTTGGGCCATCATCGCCGTTGACCATCTAACGCGATCTGCCGAAACCGCTGCCCTCACAGCGGCTACAGCGTGCGATGTTGCCTCCTTCCTGCTACACCGATTCATGCTGCGTCACGGTCCACCCTAGAAGCTTCTCAGCGATCGAGGCCGTGTCTTCTTGTCGGAAGTCGTCGAAGCCATTCTCAAAGAGTGCCATGCTGTTCACCGCAAAACTACTGCTTACAACCCGCAGACGAATGGCCTAACCGAACACTTTAACCACACGCTCGGCGACATGCTCTCAATGTATGTCGCCGCCGATCACACAAATTGGGATGCCATTCTGCCCTTCGTCACCTACGCCTATAATACCGCCCCTCAGAACACTACTGGTTTTTCACCCTTCTTCCTGTTGTACGGAAGGCACCCGTCGCACACCATTGACACGATACTACCCTACAAGCCGGATCCATCTGAGTGTGCGCCTATTTCTGACACAGCCAGGCTTGCTGAAGAGTGTCGCAAGCTTGCAAAGACCTTTACAACGCACGAACAAGAGCGGCAGAAGAGCCTTCACGGTGGCACCACCACTTCTGAGTCCACGTTAGTCGCCGGAGCGCTCGTATGGCTCTCGGTCCCTACCACTGCAACTGGCCTCTCTTCAAAACTACTGCCGAAATACGAAGGCCCCTACCGGGTCATCGAGCGCACATCACCGGTCAACTACCTGATCGAACCCATCGAACCAGCTTTGGACATGCGCCGTCGAGGGCGCGACATAGTCAACGTGGAGCGCCTCAAGGCCTACTAACCCACTAATAGTGACAAGCTGTTAGGTCGCCGAACGGCTCCCTTTTAACCATTACGTTTATTGCAGAGAGTAGTGAAGACAGGACAAGAAGGGACACAGATAGGCGCTATCTTTTAAGTGTTTTTTGGACTCAGATCACACATATTTATAATTTAAAAAGAAAAACTTCAACATGCGCAGGCACAGCTGCGTCCAGGAAAAATAGTTATTTCTTTGACAAGTAGTGTAATGACACACTAACGCAATCTCGGCCAAGATTATGAATACTTGCTGACTCAATAATCAATGTAGTATAGTTTCTTTACTGTTTGGCAAACAGGCAATCGCTGCGTTTCTTTACATTGTTGCAATGTTCCCTGAATCTTTCCTTGAGATGTTGCCCCATTTGCCCTCTATAATGCTTACCCCATGATAGGAGTATCTGATAAACGGTACCTTATATGCAGGGCACGTAACGTGTCCTGTGATTCTTATTGCAGCCAAGCCTCTCCTCTGAGTATCTGGGTTGCTGCTTTTCCATAGTTTAACATGCTTATTTGAGGCCATGAACATTATGCTGATGATTCCGAGCACCAACCGTTTTTATATTGTTGAATATTCCGTGCAGATATGGCATCGTGGCAAACATTTTTCGGCCATCAAGATTTGGCTTTTTTTTTTTTTTGGCTTGGCAACTGGAAGGTGGTTTTCTGGGTAGGGCATATGCAAACGATACAGCAAGGTGAACAGGATATCCTGCTTGTGTCAGGGGAGTTCTTTGGAAATTAAGGCTTGTCCACAAGTAATAGGAACAGAAATTTTACTGCGTTAGCGAGCCACAGTGGCATAGGCAGAAATTCATTTCGGGGAAGAGGGCGAGTGGGGGCATGGGCCCGGTCTGCTACCCCCTCGCTACGCCACTGTCCAAGCAGTGTCAGACAATGCACCTTTCTACCATTATTGAGTGGGAGAAACTAAGAGGCAGCAATGGCTTGTTTCCCATCAGTTCGTATAACTAGCTCATGCACTTTTTATGCAAATGAAATTGTACATTCAGGAACCTGATATGGTACAATCCTTGCCCGGATGCTCGTGGGTAAGCACCAGTGGGTGTTAGTAATCATGTGCCAGTGTTAATATGTTAGTGGCTTCAGATTCGAAAGAACCTTTGTGGTATTTAATAAAGAAAGACGCAGTCATCCTCATATCTAAAACATTTAAAAACTTATGTGCTTGCATATTGTACTAAATAATCATGTTCCTATTTCTTGTGGACGAGGCTTGATTTCAAGAACTCGCTGGATGCAAGCAGGATATCCTGCTCCCCTTGCTGTATTGGCTGCAGAAGCCCTACTAAACAAACACCTTCCAGCTGCCAGGCCAAAGAAATGGCTAATCGTGATGGCCAAAATATGTTTGCCACTATGTCATACCTGCACGGGATATCCGACAATATAAGAACGGTTGGTGCTCGGGCAATCATCAGCATAGTGTTCACGGCCTCAAATAAGCGTGCTAAACTATGAAAAGGTTGCAACCCAGACACTCACTTGGCTGCAATAGGAATCACAGGACACATTATGTGCTCTGTAAGGAAGGCATCGTTTATCAGATGATGGGATAAGCATTATGTGGAGCAAATGGGGCAGTGTATCAAAGAAAGGCTCAGGGAAGACTGAAACATAAAGAAAGGCAGTGATGACTGGTTAGCTGAACACTGGAGCATGTGTGGTTGCTTCCCACTTTTTGATGAGAGTTTCATCGTGCGTATGCACAGCAACGAAACTACTACATTAAAATTGAGTCAGCAACTATTAATAATCTTGGCTGAGATTGCATTAGTGTGCCTTCACTATCTTTAACAAAGAAATAATTATTTTTCTTCGATGGAGCTGTGCCTGCGCACGCCCAATTTTTTTTTTCATGGCAGCTGCACCACAGTTTCATGGCAGCACAAACAACACAGATGTTCGATGGAAGATGGAGGAGGCTTGAAGAGACGAAAAAAATCTTCATACGGTATGTCACTGCAGCCAACTCTTGTACGAGTAGACTTGCCTTCATCAAGATGGCAACATCAAGAATTAACAGTTGCTCCCTTTATGAAGACAACTCCAAGTTTCAAAACGTTGGCTCTAGCGACATCCCATGTTCAAAGATTACAAGCTCAACAATACAAACTATTCGACGTTCCATGTTCAAGGAATGCAAACTAAATAATATGCATTGCACTGAAGTGCAGAAGGTACGTTTCTCACTCCTAAGCTAAAGGCCAGTATATGCTGTATATCAATAGACCTTATGCAAAATTGCTGCCATCTGTTGGAGGTTTGACGAAGCTAACGATTCGGCGCCATGTTGGAGGCTTGTGCCCGAATTCTATTGCTGTCGCCGCTATCACTTCTTGCTTGTATCCGCTTTGGTAGTCGGCAATCAGGGCATAAAAATGTCAGGCGGGCCTGTACACGTTACCGGCATTTCCTAGTTTTTACGTTGACGGTTATTACGTGTAAAGAACCGCCTCACAGCGAGAAGAAGGTACAAGTTTGACACTGCGAGTCACGTGCAGGCCTGTCGTCGTCGATAATGAAGCTCTGCGCTAGGTTACAAATTGGCCTGTCTGTTTTCAGTGTAGCGAATAAAGCGTTGTTAGCTATCTGAATATCATGCTTGTATAATGTAGGATGGTTGGGAAGAGGCTTTATTTAGCGCGGCTAGGCGCAGCGATGACGGTAAGAAAGTGCAGTTGACCCAATTGAAAGCATATTTCATGAGGGACAGCCTATGTCGAGCCGACGTAGTGTCCATCTAATTTTAAATAAAACGTTGTCCTCTTTTTATCTTTGAAATAATATTATTTCGCTGTTGTAGTCATCCGACCTATGTTATGTACAGAATTACCGTGCGATTAAAATGCAGAAAATTGCGCATCTCATGCACGTGGAAAGTGAACATGAAAAGTGTAGTGTCTCCTAGAAGTAGATGCCGATCAGCTGGTATTTTATTGAATATCCTTCCGATATGTGATCCTATATAACAGGAAACGCCAAGAATATTCGTGTTCACATTGTCGCTTTAGGGGCCTACTGGTGCTTTACAATTTAAACCCGTTGCGGCAAGGCAGTTTTGCTTCGCCGACTGAAACCGCCTCAGCGCGTAACCAGCGGTAGCGCACCCACGGTAGAATGTAGCACATTTCCCGGAACAGCATTTTATTTAGTTTCATAAGAAAAGTACCACGCACTTGAAGCACCTGTTAACATTTCATAGCAAACTGGAGTGTACAGAGGATTTTTCCGAAGGGGGGATCAGCTTTTGGGAGAACCTGATTTGCTCTTCCTGGGGTATAAGTTAAACAAAAAAAAGTAAGGGGTGGGGGCGGTCAGGACATCCGGGCAACCCGTCTGAACCTGGCAGTGATACCACATGAAATGCTTGAAAAATACGCATAGTGAAGAAATACGCACGCAAAGCATCCCACCAGACGCTACCTTGTTAAACTCCACCATCGAAAACAAACTACAAACAACACGCTCCAGCACAATCGGTCCGTCCGCTGCAAATCAATGACGCGCACGAGCTATCTGTCTAACATGTAATTGTTATCGCAATTTAATAAACAAGCTAATATCAACAGCAGCGCAGGCATGCGCGAGTAGCCGCGATGCAGCTTTGAAGCTCGTACACGAAGCGGGTTTGTGCCTGCAGCAAGCACACGGTGCGAAAACTTTCTTGTTCTGGCATGACATGAAAGAGTGTTCTCTGATGAGTGCCGATGCTGTCACATACCACATATATTAACGGCGAACGGAAACACGGCGTTAGTCGTAAGCAGTAACCGAAGCAACGGAACGATCTGCTGATTCTCGTCGGCCACGAGGAAATGTACTAACATGGAGGCTTGGTTCCTGCAAACCTTCTTTCAGCATCCCAATTTCCTCAATCTCAGCAACACAGCACTCGAAAATATGTTGGCATTTTCGTTCTTATCAGCCGCCACACGTTGATATGTACGCTCCTTGTCTACATGCGGAGCGCGCTTAGCCTTCAACATGGCGGAAATGCACACAGCGGCCGCTAGATGGCAGCAGATTTTGCATAAGGTCTATAGGTGCTATGTGTCCAAACTGTCGCAATCTAGTGATGAAAAGAAATGCCTACCACTCATTATGGCTTGCCCGGGCTTGCAGGAAGTATGCTCCTATCTTGTACTGCAATCTGTCCTCTGTGTCGGTGCCATGAACAGCTCTCATCGCTGATACATGCATAATAGATACCACAAGGAAATGTTGATTTTCACTCAAGACAAACCCAACCACACACAGATAGTGAGTACCAAACATGTCCTCAGGCAAGTCTATATTCATATATTAAAGAGATCGATCCTTGAATGAAGGGATCAGGGTGCAATAAGAACAGGTATTAGTGGACCAGCCACTTGCAGACTATTGAAAGAGTGCCATTGCGTGTTCAACATTCACACATGTACACAGTAAGCAATCAGTCATGGGCACGTTACCAGTAAAATGTAACAGTGTTACAGTTACCTAAGCCAAAAAAGTGGGATAGGTTTCAAACAGGAGAAAGTGCCTCAGACAGGCTGGCCGACGTTTCCATAGGGGGACCTATCTTTATCGAAGGCACCTTGTCATCCTTGGCGTGTTAGTTTTAAAGGGTTAGTGTTGACGTCATGTCTAGCGGTGGTGCTTGTCGCTGTTGGTAATTGCTGCCTGGAAAGAGAAAACTAGAGAGAGGAGTGTAGCCCTTGCCACATCATTTCAAGAAAGTTTGCAACGGCGCTCAGGCCTCTCATCTCAGAAGTAAGGGGAGCTGCAAAGAAGGAAAAAAAAAAGCAAGAAAAAGGAGAGAAAAAAAGAAAAAAAAATGGAAAAGGGGGGGGGGGGTCTACTGAGCGAGAGCCGTCAAAGGCAAAAAAAAAAGAGTGGAGTATGAAAGCCACTTGGAAAGGCTGCAGAAGGGCGGCACGTCTAGCCCTCACAAAGGGCTGCAGAAGATGGTGGGTAAGGCAACTACAGGCGGGGAAAGCGGGCGGCGTACTTTTAAAAGCCCACATGTGGAATTTAAGTGATATTGAGAGGGGTGTCTGAAAAACACGTGCTTGATGGGTGAAGTCATTGGCTCTGTTAAAGTAACTGTTACAGTTACAGTTACAGAGTTTCCAAAAGTAACCTGTTACAGTTACACTTACTGTGACAAGTAACGTCGTTACTTTGTTGCAGTTACTGTGACGAAGTAACGTCGCTACTTTTCCGTTACTGTATAAAATAAATAATAGATTACAAACCAAACGATAGAATTCATTTATTAAATATGTATGAAGGCATGCGGGCAGTCAAAATTGCACGTGGTAAAACCCTAGACGAAGTAAACCTAATAGGGGGCCAAACACAAGCATTTGTTGTGTACACCTCATTTTGTTGCATCAATTTTGTTGTTCATGCACCGTTGGTGAAAAAGGGAATTTATTTGCAAATAATAATAACAAATGTCCTCTGATACTCAAAATGGAAAATGTGGTTGATGCACTAGAACGACAGCAGTATCATAGGATGTTTATTAACGACACCCAGAAGCGCATGCAAATAGCAACGGAGAGTGTGTGACGAATGAAGACGACGTCCATTGTGTCTGTTCCATATATATGTTCAAGGTGTATCAGACCCTGTTCGGTTAGCTTTGCGTCCGCTGGGCATACAAACCGTTTCTAAGTCCCGTTATACTCTGGGGCATGTGTTCGCGAAACCCAAAGATTGCACACCTGCAGACGATCAGAGTAGGGTGATATACAAGCCCGATGCGGGCATTGCGACGCGACTTGCATCGGCGAAACGGGAAGGAAAGAATCAACGAGGCTTAAAGAAGGCAAACGGGATGTTGTTAAAGCAACTCATGCAACGCATTCTAAGATGGAGCTTGTTTAACACTTCCGGAGAACAGGGCATAGCTTTGACGTAAACACTGTGACGACGCTGGCTCGTGAACGAAGGTGAGGGGAAGGAACTCCTGGAATCGCGGTTCATTCGCCGCGACGCGTCGGCTTGCAATATAGTTACTGTATATGGCACCTTTAGGAGCCATGTCGTAGCATATATAGTAACTATAGTCGGATACAACTTAAGAAGTCAGGAGAGACTAAAGAAAAGAAATAGTCCCGCTCATGCACGCGCCGATGTTCTCCAAAGGCGAAGCCACCGCCATCCCGCTCATGATGTCCGTCCCGAGTGCGCGCCCATTGGTGCAGGCTTGTGTTCATCTGCCTTTGAGGAGAAAATGCCGCTGACTTCTAAAGTTGTATCCGACTATAACATGCAACAACCACATTCCCCTACTGGTTTACACGGACTGTATGGGACACTGGTCGATCTCCGCAAATTTTTTCTTTCTTTCCTTTTCTTTTTCTTGTTGCCAGTGTATACTGAGGATGTCACATGCATAGGAGGCAAAACGTCCATGTGATTTTGTTAATAATTGTTGTATTAAGTTGGAGTAAACCTTTTACAATTAGTTTCAAAGAGGTTTTGAAAAATTACTTAGTTCACAGTATTTGTGCCTCTCAACCGTTTCGCGCTCTGCTGCTTTCTAGCCGTCAGTCAAACACGATTATTGCGCAGCCTCGGACGAAGGAGAATATAAACTTGGCGTCGTGATGTTCCACCGGTACACCAAGAACCGAGCTAGAAGCTCAAGTGACAAAAAGGATATATATACGCCGGAAAAAAAAAACTACTTGAATTTAGCAAGTTGTTCAGTTCCAACATGATTGACTTACGACATGTAGTTTACAAGTAAACTTAAGTTGTGTTAAAGACTGACTGCTGACCTCGGTCTTCTGCAGGGTAGATAATTCTCTAAGCGACCTCCACCCCTAAATTGGTAGGGGAGCCGTGCTGTGGAAAGATGAAAGGTGGAGAGGATATGGGAAAGTAACTGTAACGGTATTTCCCATTACAGTTACTCTGTAAAAAAGTAACAGTGTTACCGTTACAAGTTCCTATAAATTAAAAGTAACTAGTTACAGTTACAAGTTACCGAAAAAAGTAACTAGTTACCGGTAACGCGTTACTAGTAACTAGTTATTGCCCAAGACTGTAAGGAATACCCGAAATATGCACATAGCCCTATGGGCGATCCACATGAAAATAACGATATGCACACTTTTATCGAAATATAAAAAAAATGAAAGAGTGTGCGTGGTCCATGTGCACTTGGTGTGAGGTGGGAATGAGCCATGCATATTGTATTGCATCATGAATGTAAGCCATTCAGGGAACAAACTTTTGGTTCTCTAAAGCGAATTCCCGTGTAGTTTGTCTTGTAGAGTTGAGCTGTCAATTTGATTTCATTTTAAGTTATGTAAGGCCTTCACAAAACCGATAATATTTTCCAACTTTCTGTGAACTTCTGGAAACATATATGAGAATTGAGATCTTTTTCTTTTAATTTATGACCTTACAAAGCTCAATAAACCCTAAATCACTGCATACTAAACCTTGGTTATGCATTTAAGTAAGAGAGCAATATTGGTACTATGCTAAGTAAAAAAAAAGCGTGAAAATACAATAACTTAAAGCACCACACAATAAAGCAACATTCTCGCAACATGAGCACAATCTAAGTTATTTGTGATAGAGAACCTCGTGTGCTTAAAGATGCTAAGAAAAAATATATAATGGCAGAACACGAGCTCACGCATATTTTCTCAAACACACAATATTGAAACAAAGAGTAGCATGTGTTAGCTTAATTAACCTAATTGAATTGACATATTCGTCTACTAACACTATTTGATATAAACATGTGCTTCTTCACATTAAGTACGCATTTGTTGGAGTGTGCACTTAGTACCAGTACGTAACGTAATTCACTCAAATACATTACTTCGAGTGAGCTCCTTTAAAACATTTATGAGGCAGCTAGGTTAAAATCCTAACCACAAAACAACTGCATGGATTTCTGGCGAAAAGCTCGGGGACGCAACCACGAAAACATATCCATCATCGTGTGCGCGTGTCAGGGCTGTGTGTTTTGCTATCACGTCAGGGGCGTAGCCAGAAATTTTTTTCGGGGGGGGGGGGGTTCAACCATACTTTATGTATGTTCGTGCGTGCGTTTGTATGTGTGCGTGCCTATATACGCAAGCAAAACTGAAAAATTTCGGGGGGGGGGGGGTTGAACCCCCCCCAACACCCCCCTTGGCTACGCCCCTGTATCACGTCCCCAGTCTTGTGATAATTTTGCGTGTTATTGCCGAGTTTGGTGAACTCTCGCATCACCACAGTTAAAACATTATGGGACGACCCCATGTGTTTAAAAGCACACACTTTCTAACGGCGACAAGGGATTCTAGAAACACTCTCAAGCGATGATCTCGTACAGTAAACAGTCAAGGAATAACAGCACAACGACACGAGGCCTGCATGATCGAAGCATAAGATTGCGTAGCGCAATGCGCATCCTTCAAACATGTCATTTATGGTGGTGTATATAAGAGCACCCAAAGCACAAACCATACCTGCCTATCGGGTATCTGTTGATCATCCTCGCTGTGCCAACACGACGGTTCCTGCAAACAGTTTTCATGCAATGAAGTAACAAAGTTACGTAGCTTCAGCGACCTTCTTCAACTTACCCAAGTTTGGCACAGTCGCTCGTCAAAAGGCTCAAGCTTCCGCTCCTGTGGAACCGCGGTCGCCGCTTGTCAAAACACTCGGACGCGGATTGTCTTCGGAAGTACACTCGATCACTCGATCAACGTGAGTAATCGATGAACGAAGCAAGAAAGCACTTTTGAGCGCGGACACAAAGCTGTGCGTCCCGTGAGGCTGTGTTGAGTGGCAACGAACAACGACCATCATCCGCCACTGGATCAAGGCAGGAGAACGCCCCAACACGCGGAAAATGCCCAGTCGACGAATGTCGCGTACGATAAGCACGCAATAAACGCACACAATACACGATAAACATGTAAGCGCGGCACACATGTGTTCACGGGAAGCTGGTGGTGCTCCGGCAGTACGAGACCTGTTGCAACTGTTAGCTTACAGTCTAAACCAAAAAGAATGTAGGTGGCAGCAGTGTCGTGATATGCTACAGGCCATAATTTTTATTAAAAATAAAACGTATTTGTGGCTTTTCACACAGGCGAAGGTCAGGGAGGCGGGGCTCTGTATATAAGCGTTGCGTCCGCCTTTCGCGTCGGGCCCCATATAAGCGTTGCGTCCGCTCGAGCCATTTCCGCCTCGGGCTCCATATAAGCGTTGCGACCGCTCGCGGCCGCATATAGCGGGCCCAATCCGTCACCGCAGAATTTGTCACGCTTAATGGCGATTGAAGGGCCGCTTATATGCAGTACGTTGTGGTGGAATAAAAATGGGCCGTTTATGTGCCGGACGTTATACGGAACTTGAATAAGAGTGTACGTTTGCCTCATGCGACTGCGTAATTTGTATCGTTGGAATTCTTAGTGTTCAATTCCTTCATTTCAGGACAGAAACGTTTTCTGCGTATTCGAGAAGGCGAGAACTGATGCGTTTGCCCAAGGAGGGGTAAACAGTTGTACAATATCCCCTCTACGAAGTCTCGATCCGCAACTCAAGTGGACCCGCTTTCTATCCTGGCCCCAGTGCTTCTTTTCGGTGCGTGAATATGCTATGTAGTTACGGCTGAAGAAGTGCTCTTCGTGTTTATGTATTACCTCTGTAATTATCAATGGAAAAACCGATCTAAGAATTCATCTGTAGGCATGAGACTTGTCCTATATGCGAAATTTTACTGTTTGTTTCTACCACGATGAAGTGCTCAGTGTACCCGACATGACGTCCTCCCCTCAGTGACGTTATATTCAGCTAGGCATTGCGTTCTCGTTGAAAAAGACAGGTAATCCAGATGTTATCAGTCGCTTTAACACTGCTGTGAAAGATCTGCGTAAAAAAATGGAATGTGCTAGGAACTTTTATTTCCAAATTGAACTTCCAGCATTATTAAAATCTAACCCACGCAAATTCTGGTCTTCTATTAACCCCGCTAGAACCGATACAGTTTCCTTTATATTAGATGGCACGGCAGTTTCAGACCCTATTAGGATAGCTAATGCCTTCAATATCTATTTTCAGTCAGTGTTCACGCACGACAATAATGCTGTCCCCTCGCTTAGAAGATCTAATCCAGAGCTGTCCGTCGATGATCTGGTAATTAGCACAGATGGCATCCTAAACTGGATTCTCAAGTTAGATACGAAGAAGTGCACAGGCCCCGATAATATTCCGAATAGCTTTCTGGTGCGATACGCTCTGTGGTGTTCACGTTATTTGACCATCATTTTTAACAAATCTTTGTCTTCAAGTACAGTCCCCGAGTTCTGGAAGTTAGCCAAGGTCCTGCCTCTGCATAAATCAGGAAACAGACAACTCCTCTCCAACTATAGACCCATATCACTTACTTCCAATTCTGGAAAGCTACTCGAACACATCATTCATAAACACATAACTGAGTTTCTTGAATCGAATAATCTTCTGTCCTGCACACAACATGGATTTCGTCGCGGCTTCAGCACAATAACGCAACTGGTGGAATTTTCACATGATATTATTAGTAATTTAGATATTGGTAATCAAATTGATGCAATATTTATAGATTTCTCGAAGGCTTTCGACACCGTTATACACAGCAAGCTTATAGGTAAACTAGAGGTACTTTTAAATAATCCGCAATTAATTGACTGGTTAGCAAGCTTTCTAAACTCGCGCTCTCAATTCGTCTCATTCAATTCCAAGTCCTCGTCAGCAGAAGTTACATCTGGTGTCCCACAGGGCTCCGTTCTCGGTCCCCTATAATTTCTGATTTTTATAAATGACCTTCCCAGCAATATTAGGTCCCAAGTTCGCCTGTACGCCGACGACTGTGTACTTTACCAGGTAATTACTTCTCCTAATGATCATGCCATACTTCAAGATTCTTTCTCGCAGTTTTGTTCTTGGTGCTCGGATTGGCAGATGCAGATAAACTTCCAAAAAACAGTAGTTTTGTCTTTCACGAACAGCCATTCTTCATCACAATATGCATACTCCTTCAACAACATCGCAGTTCCCCGAGCACAGACATACAAATACCTTGGCGTTATGTTCACATACAACATGCAATGGTCGCATCACATAGATTACATTACATTTAAAGCAATAAAAAAATTAGGTTACTTAAGACGTATATCATCTGCATCGCTAAAATCCACCAAATTACTAATGTACAAAACACTGATCCGCCCTATATTAGAGTACGCTTCGTGTGTGTGGAATCCATACAAAGTGTGTGACGTGAATAAAATTGAATCTGTCCAAAGGAAGTCTGTTCGCTTCATTTTTCATCGCTATGACCATGATTTTTCGCCCTGATCTGCAATGAAATCTTTGAAGTTATCTCCATTGTGCGCTAGGCGTGATATTGACTCTTTGAAACTTTTGCACTCTTATGTTCATTCATCATGCCGGCTATCTAATGATAATTACATCGTGTATGCTAATGCTCTTGCAACTAGACGTGGTCACAATCTTAACATAAGGCCATTCTTCGCACGTACTAATATGTTCAAATACAGTTTTTTTCCGAAAATTATTGTCTACTGGAACGATCTACCCGGTTCTGTTCGTGAAATGAATATGTCAGATTTTTTGGAGGCACTTGAATGACATTGTTGTCCTTTTTTTTTTCTTTTCTTCTTTTCATTTATGTACCCGGTTGTGCTCAAGAGGTGGCGATATTTGTTCTGAAGAAGAACTTGTTGTGCTGTTACTGTTATTCTTTCCTATTGTATGTACCCCACTCCTGCAATAGCCCTGCACTGAGCTGCAGTAGTTGAAAATAAATAAATAAATAAAAATAAAAATAAGAAAAGCTGCGTATAGGCTTATTTCGCCAATTCACCAATTCAAGCAACAGTTTGCACAAACTACATATGTCCCCTCGAATAATTTGGCAGTGTCACGTGCCACTGTGGGCGACGTTGCAACACCAATAACAACACCGTGCCGTTGACATGGCTCCTAGAGGAGCCATATTAACGCACCGTCTACTACGTAGGGACATTCCTTGTTCTACGTTGAACCCGCGAACACGCGACCTTCGGGTCAGCAGCCGAGCACCGTATTCGCTACACCACCGCGGCCCACGTAAGGAAAGTGACAGAGCTGAAGACAGAACACGATAGGAAGACGCTCAACTACCATCCACTCGTCCACGTGTTCCGCAACTGCAATCATCTGCACTATACCTCGGACTTCACTACACTTAGACCCCTCGTAGCCGCGATCACGAACGGATACGATAACAAGTCCGGTGCAGCTGCTGGGGCTCAGTGATCACGGTGATGCTTACTTTGCTCAAGGACTGTCAAGAACCCTCCTACACATACACACAGGTTCGTGAAACGTGCGTGCGTTCTCCGTCATAACGGAAAAGTATAAGCATAACAACTGTAACGCAGCGAGTAACGCCTACCCTGTTCATCTGTGTTCCTTCTTTGTCCTGTTCGGATTCACGCTATCCAGTATTGAAGAATATAAGCACTACATATCAGCTAACCGCGTCTGGTGTTGGTAACGCCCGTGTTGCTGTTGGCATCGTTACGCAACTGTAAACAACTGGTTATATAATACATATGCGACTCTTCAGCGTACGTGAGAGGTACGTGGGATCTGGCGAATTTGGTTTATATGCATCTCTTTCGACTTTTCGGTCACGGACAAGATGGTTTTTTGCTCACAACCATCGACGCCGTCACCGGAATTTCTGCGAAACGAGCTCTATAACGCTATCGCAAGAAAATTCTCAAAGCTTGTGAGAGGCCCTTTAAACGTGCGAGCGTTTTCGAGTAACTTCTTCAACATGGAAGCAAGGTTCTAGTGATCTCTAATGGCCCCACTACTATGGGACAGTAGTAAGGTAGTATAAGAATAACGTAAACTACTTCGAGTAACTTCTACTCAAACACATAGATGCCAAAACAGCAACCATTGCCAATGGAGCTGCCTCATTCACGTAATCTGCACACTTGCTATGTCAAACAACCCCTTTCGATACACTGGGGAGTCATGTCATTCCTTCTGCTCCTTTACAAATGCTATAATACTCACACTAGATGTTGTAAAACGTCCTGGACGACCACCCCTAACGGTTTACATCTTTTATCTAAGTTGTTACTTATCTTCAAGTATATGAAGCAGGATGATGTGCATAGCTGATTTTGTGGTATGGATGTACAACTGTGTCGCTGGTTCTGGATAGGAAGCCTGTGCGTCCGGCAAATTTTGCCAGGGTTTCTGAGATGAGCACTGATCAGCTTTTTTCGTATTTACGTGGGTTGAATGGGGATTAGGATACTCTCTCCATGAAAGCATTACGAGAACCTAATCATTTGCAAATGCACTCTAATGTGGACACTATATATTAAGAGCACTATGTGTTCCATTACCTGAAAACGAAAGGAGTTATGTGTTTAGAGAAAAGGATAATGATTCTGAGCATTCTGCATTGGCAGAACTGTATCTATCGGATTTAGATCACTATACACTTTGCTATAGAAAAATGGCAAAGTAAGTTTAAGAAAGGAGAAAACAAACAAAACGACTAGTTCAGACCGTTCCCGACGCCTGTACGGTATCCACAAGGAGGTGAAAAAAAAATTGCTGGAGTGGCAATTATTGCGCAAGAGTGAAACGGTGCCCACCAAAAGATGGCGGCTGCACCCGCCATCTTAGTAGGGGCACAATAAATCATCGGCCCCCGCACGCCATAGGAGTTTAATATGGCAACTTTTACGGGTCAGATACTGCTCCAAGTGTGTCTTTGTGTTACTAGTTTTCGACAGTAAGCCTCAAGTTCATGGCAAATTTTATACGAGATCAATCGCAAGTACTGCACTCGATGGGTTACTTTTGTGGGCAACAAAGTTATTTTATTTTATAATTAACGTGATATATACACTGACAGTTCATTTGATCTCTAAGTAGGCACCAACAAAAAAAGAGCATATTTCCGAGATCTTTGGTGTGCAAAAGCTGCCTTCACTTTTGCTGGCAAGTCGTTGCGAGCACTTCCACTCGACAATTTTTAGGGGCGAAGCTCCTTAAGGCGGCACCCGTTCGTCCCTCGTAGTCGTAGTAGTAGTAGTAGTAGTAGTAGTAGTAGTGCGTAACTAGTCGTAACGCTAGTACCAGATCTTGACCTCCAAGGTGATGCCGGTGGGAGATTTTTCCTGTGCGTTGTTGAACAATAAAAAATTCGCAGCGTGCGCGTTAACTAAAAGCCGAATTCTTCTGTCTCTCATTCCCCATTAGCAGCCATTGGCATGTTCCAGTAGGAAACGTTAGTAGAAGTAGAAGTGTAAGTGTTAGCTAAAAGCCGACTTCTTCTGTCTCTCATTCCCATTAGCAGCCATTGTTTACCTCCAAGGTAGTGCCTGGTGAGATTTCTCCTGTGCGTGATTAAACAATAAAAAATTTGTTCAAAACGCTGTTGATTGATGAAATAAACCAACGAAAGACGCCAGGTGTTTTCTAAAAGCAAAACGAAAGAACGCCAGATGTTTCTAAAGCAAAACGAAAAGACGCCAGCTGCTTAACGAAAGACGCCAGATGTTTTCTAAAGCAATGGTTTTCTAAACAATGAAAATTCACAGCGTACATCTAAAATTAAAGTGAGGTGCAAGTCGTCATAACTCTCATCGAACCTTTAGTATAAACGCGCTCGATCTCACGTCGGTGATGATGTACTGGGCAGAATTCACGGAAGATTCATGGTTTACCGATGAACCTCCGCAGCTTCGCCCACTCATCATCATTCACTCCGTGGATATGCTGTGATTTTTTTTTCGTTTTAAAAAAGTTTATTTCATCACAGGACGCTACTAACAGTTGCGTACAGTGTCGTAATCAAAGACAGTAACATATACAAATGTCTAAGCACTATATACATGAAACATTTTTACACAGAAGTCCAAGTCCACAGGAGGTCTTTAACACATGCTACTGTGGGCTGACATACACTTACAACAATCCTATTTTCACATAATATACATGATTTCGTGAACATACAAGCACATATGTACAACATATGTTATGGTGTAGGCAATGTACAGATTGAATAATGTTAGCATGAAATGTATATATAAAAGAACCCACGCGGATACGGGAACATGCACACACAGAGATAATAAATACATACATATTATATACATTCATCATGCTCTGTCTGATGACCTGGCTACAAGAACCAGGCTAGATGGAAAACCAGCCGCACACGCCCATCAACCACCGACAGGAACCGGCATGACCATTGCCGTAGGAATTCCTCTTCCCCAAGGAAGAACAATTCCTCCGACAAAAAGGACATCAGTTCGGAGTACAACCGTTCCAGAATCGGAAACAGAGTTCGGCGACGGTGACCCGCTGCAACAGCCTCACACCTATTACGCCACAAACAAAAAGCCCCCGCAGCAATTAGAAGGCGTGCAAAGCGACTACGCGAGCAGCGGACAGATGTGACGAAACGATTAACTCCTAGGCCACGGAAACCAGTGTTAACGGCTCGCCAAAATACCCTTGCAATTACACACTGCTGCAGCACATGTTGGTTGGGCTCTTGTAGCGGACAGTGAGGACAAGTGGAAGATGGGACCATGCCCCACCTCTCCAGCCTGTCTCGTGTCGGGAGTACTCTCCATCCCAGACGCCACATGAAGTCACGGAAATGACCGGGTAGAAAGGATGCCGTTATCGCGCTCCACAAGACACGACTCGAACGTGCTAGGCGGGCTGGATGAACCAGAGGGAGCAGCAGGGCTGCCGTTGTATCTAAAACCCGGTTTTCTAGAATGTCCACATCAGGGCAAAGCTGCTGTGTATGCGGATAAAATGCTACTGCCGTGGAGTACGATGCAGGCATGTTAAGTACTTGCGACGCGGAGTTAAGCCGTGCTCCCGGTAACAAATAGCGTAACTTTGTGCCTAAGAAATAGCAGGCAAGATCACGCGCTGGACACTGGTCACCGTTTAGCAAGCGAAGCAAGAATCGCAGAGCAAGCAGTCGGCAGCGAACAGACAGAGATGGGAACGCGAATCCACCTCTGTTGCGTGGTTGCCCAAGCGCAGTGCGGCAAACCAGCTCAGTTTCACCTGACCAGAAAAACGAGCCAAGAAGGGATTGCAACGACCTAGTTATTCGCAAGGGGGGCTGCACAACATGAGAAATGTACCATGCCCGGCCGCAAAATACTGTCTGTGCTAAGTACCGTCTTTCCAACAGCGGTTAATCGTACTCTCGCGCTTCCCGGACGCGTCGTTTTACATCTTCGAGTACTGAAAACCACACGGAGGATGATATGCCGTAGTAGGCAGGGTGTCGGAACGGAACGAAAACCGAAAACGAAAAACGAAAAAAACGATATTTTTGACCGGAACGAAAGCGTAACCGAAACTTTATTTATTATTTCGTTCTGGAGTGAAACCGAAATTTTTTCAATCGTTTTTCGGTTCACGAGAAAACTTCGCAGTCCGGAACAACTGAGCTCATGCAATGTGAGCATATCTCAGGGTACAGTATTAACGCGTACCTTAGGCAGCAATTCCAAAGCAAAGATATGTTGAAATTGTGCGAAAAACGAAAACAATGGCAACCGGAGATGTTTATATTAACGCAAGTGGACTCTTGCGGGACTGTCACGCAGGCCAAAGTGGAGAGGGCATTGTCGGCGCTGAAGTTTGTTACAACGAAGGCTCTTATGAGATCACAATAGCTGATTTTGGCACCATAGTTGTCCGCCGCCGCCCGTGTCCGTGACCACTATCGCGTGAAGTAAGAAAAAAAAAACATGGCTGATCCCTCCGTCATAGGAATCGGTATAACACGAAAGTGAAACGTGTCTTCACAGAAGTAGTGCTTATTGTGTAGTGATATATGAGACCTTGTACAATGTCTATTCGTGTTTGGCAGCTATAGCACCGTTGGACGTGGATGCATCCATGTTGACAGCATGTCTCTATGGCGACGACTAACGCCCACGATTATGGTTAAACCGTTGTGGTAGCTGACGGTATGAACATATATTTGGACACAGCGAATCGTGAATCCCGCGTAAGGATGATATCAACAAGCTCATAATCAACACTGGTACCCGGTATGCACTTCTTCAAAGCGTCGTCAATTAAGGAGAGAAACGGCACGGTGTGCGCTTTCTAGCAATGGGTGACCGACGCCTGTGCTCATGCATACACTAACACACACTGCGCTTCAGCAACACGGGAGGTCGTAGCCTGAGCCACAAAAGCGTGCGTCCCGCTGGTTTCTGCCTCGCAGGCGCTGCTCTCGCTCCACCAAGGCACGACATTCGCCCGTCGAAATCGCGTCCTTTCTGCGACGCGTATTGCAGCAGTTTTGTTGGTGCTCTCGCAATCGAAGCAGTCGGCGGCGGAGAAATCCCGTTGGTGCACGTGGAAGCTGCACTACTCCGATGAGCCGACGCACGCTAACACGAAGCGAAAGGCAAAGCAAAAACCTTAACCAACGTAACTGCGTCAAAGGTGCCTCGGCGACGCCAGCGCGGCCAGTCTACCTCTCTGGTATCGAGACGCTGTCACTATGTCCTCCGACATCGCGTGCAATCTCGGAGTAAGCGCTAGTAAGTGTCGATCGTGAAGCACTACTTCTTTTCACATCTCACAGACGGCGGCATAGCCGCGCTCCGCCCGCCGCGAAAGAGAATGTGTGAAAGATATAAGGCGCGTTCGCACCGTGTTTCGCATCTTCCGAGTTAGCTTTGTCGGTAGGGCGCCGGGCGCTTGCCGGCGCGGCCGCAACGTTGTGGGTTCGATTCCCAGCGAAGCATCTCTTTCTTAGTTTTTTCTTTCTCACCCGTTGGCGTCCATTTTATCAACGTAATATCCGTGACGGATGTACTTGGTGGACCCCGGCATAAAACACTTTCGTGTTAAAAATGAAATGAGAAAGAAATTTATACGATCGGATGGGATTTTAGCCCGCGCCCCCTGCGTGGCACTCGAGTCTTCCACCACAGTGCCAGGCTGGTGCTTATAACTCCTTTCCAAGATACTCTATGCAGGCGTCATGTCGGGCAAGTAATCGTGTTAACATATGTAATACAGCGTGGCAGAAGAGTAAAACGACAACCAGCCATCACACAATGCTAATTCCGCAAAGAGTGTGTGGTTTAATGCTTCCCACCCACTGCAAAGTGCTCAGTCATAATTCATCGTCATCAGCTACAGCACAAAGCGCACATAATGCCTTACAGATGTGTAGCGGATACCACGATTCTCCGAAGAATGACGCAAAATGGCATAGTGGGAACTTCGCTACTTCAGAAAAATTACGATGATTTATGGCGTAGTGGGTACCTTGCATGTGTACTTGTATCAGTTGCCCCAAGAGACTCTACAACGGACTCTACAAAGTCCGCTCTTCCAACTTTCGCTGTGACTGCGCTGCGCATTCCGCGCAGGCCTGGCAATCTTTTTATCAGAACAGTGGTCTCGCACATCAGAGAGTACACACAATGACGTGCTGCTTCTGAGATCGTGCTCACTCTTTTGACACAAAGCACTGAGCCCACTAAAAATCGTGATTGAATTTGGAAAAAAGAAATACTGTGACTTTGAAGGGTATACTGGTTTGTGCTAGTTGGTAGAAATTCATCGTACAGTTACTTCCGCTCCTCTGAAGAACGTGTTTTACCCTTGTCCCGCTTTCTTAGGAGGAAGGCAAGTAACTACATCACAAATCAAATGTGTTTTTCATGACTACTTTAGCTTCAAATTTTTCTATAAAAAAACGTTACGAACCGTTACGGAACATTTTTTTTTCGTTCCGAACAGAAACGGAACGGAACTATTTGCGGTGGAACGAAACTAAAACCGAAACGAAAAACATTTCGTTCCGACACCCTGGTAGTAGGTATAATCAAGCCCCAAAATACGTAGACAGTCGCTTTTTTGAAGGCGGAAGAAGGGACTTAGGCAGATGTCTGAGAAACCAATAAACAAATATCTACATTTTGAAAAATTTAACGCAGCATCGGAAATATTCTCATATTCAGCGAAAAGCCGTAGGCTACGGAATAGGCTGTCCTCGTTCTTCAAATACAATGTGATGTCATCGGCGAAAGCTGTCACCTTCACAGTATCACTTCCAGGTTGTGCGATGCCTCGAATGTATGGATCGTTAAGTAGTGAGCACAGGAACGGTTCGAGACTAAGCACAAAGAGTACTGGAGATAGAGGACACCCTTGGCTAACTCCGCGGGTTACAGGAAATGGCGCACTTTCATAACCATCAAGAAACAACGTGCTGTGTATGTTTCTGTATGCGTTTCTGAGAAGCTCAACAAAGTTTTGCGAGAAGCCAAACGCCTCCATAACGCTAAATATGTAACTACGTTCAAGGCGATCGAATGCCTTTTCTTGATCAAGTGAAACCAAGAGCCCAAGTGCTGATCTCGCTATTGTATACGCGATGATGTCACGCGTAACAAAGGAGAGACTGTGAATTTCTCGTCCAGGGATCGAGCACGCCTGGCGATGTCCTATTAAGGAAGGCATCAGGCTTCTCAAGCGCCGAGTGACAACTGCTGCGAAAGTTTTGTAATCGACGTTGAGAAGCGTAATTGGTCTCCAATCCTCCGGGCGAACCGAGGATGGGTCATGTTTAGGTATCAACACAATGCGGCCATCGTGAAAGCTATCCGGGAAATCAAAGTGCTCAAAGCAACGGCAAATAACATAGGTGAAAGTGGAGCCAATGTCATCCCAAACGGTTAAATAAAACTCACCGGGCAACCCGTCCGGCCCAGGAGCCGTATTACGCTTCATAGAAGACAATGCTTCTTTGACCTCATCAGCTGATGGACTTGCACAAAGTTGTGCAGCTACATCTGGTGGAACTTGGGGCAGAGCACAAAACATTGTGAAATGTCTCAGCGGTACCATGACGCGTTGACATAGCCGTTCGAGTAATGTTTTCGAAATGAGTTAAGAAAAGTGATCGATCACGCGCAGGTGGCAACGCGACGGGAAGGGCTCTGGCGGCTTGGGTAATCAGCGGACTTGACTGTCTGAGGAGCGAGCTTCTCGCAAAGCGCACTACTTCATGGTGAGCACATGGATTACATCTGCAACGCCAGGCATCCGCCGACAACGACGATGCTGCAATAAGGCGTTGGAAACGCCCCCTTAGCTCTCGCTGCCATGCGCGCATCAAAGGAGTTAGTCGGTCGACCCGAAGAGCAATGCTTAGCTTTGT
>NW_023615804.1:0-39994 GCF_013339695.2 Rhipicephalus sanguineus | reverse complement strand
CCATGATATGATCATGAGGCGCCACGCCGTACTGGGGGATCTGGATTAATTTAAACCAATCGTTTAACGTGCGCCTAATCTTAGCACACGGGTGTCCTTTTGCATTTCGACCCCATCGATATGCGGCCGTCGTGGCCGGGAATCGAACCCGCGCCCTCGATCATAGCACACATGTACTCACAATGACAAACATCTATACACAACTCAAGAGCAGTGAGCACTATGTATACAGCCGCGACATGTCCATTCCTTGAACGTATAACATAGCATTTCGTTCACCGCCGTGTTCCCATGGAGCCCCAGCGGCCGTGGCAGCTTCGATTCCCGCTTCATTTCGCGGATATGGATGATGTTGCGTGCGAAATGACCGCGCACATATTCTTACATTTAAGGGCACGGTAAAAAATCCCATGTCGTAGAACTCAACCCGGAGTACACACCCAAATGAGAAGTGCCTCATAATCATGTCACCGTTCTGCAACGTAAAATTTCCCACCAGGAATAAGTTTTAAAAAATTAATCTCGCTTTTCTCGGCCTCTTCAAACGACATCTGGTGTGAGCATCCCGATGTGATTCATTTCGAAAATAATAGACCGGATTGGTAGTTTCTGCAACGTTGGTAACTTATAGGGATGTCTCAAGAACCGCGAAGTGGTCAAAACACACAGACAGAGTACGCACAGAAAGAGAGAGAGAGAGAGGAGAGAGGAGAGAGAGATTTTAGTGGAAAAAGAACGTTCTTTGTCAGCCCTGCGCGCGCATATATACTTCGACATTTCGACAATAGCAGCGCAGTAAATGGCGAAGCCGCACTGAAGCGGCGCAAAAAGAGAGATCAAGTTCGCTGCGCACGTCGTCAAATGGCAGTGCACTTTACACGTGCCTAAGTGAGAAAGTAAAGCGACCATTGGAAAGCGTTAGAGCGGGAAAACGCACCATTAGCTACGGTGTTGGCACCTTCACTCACCGAATACAGTGCAATAACTGGAAGAAAAATAAATAAATAAAGAGTACGAAGAGTGGGAAGACCGCGCTGCGCTAAATGGACGGATTGACAGAGCCCGAGCAGCTTACATATACTTCTTGGCAGGAGTTCCCGCCGAAGGTCGGCAAACTCTAACGAGGTCCCTTAAATGACACAAGAGAGTTCGCCCGCTGAAAGCAAAAGAGAAAAGTAAGTCCACAAAACGAAAATTTCAACAGGGCAGTGGACCTTCTTAATCAGGGTAAAGGTAGCAAAAGCAGAAAAAGAATGCAGACGCTAAGCAGCAGCTTAAGAGCTAACACTCTTCGTCAACGAGCTCACAACAACAACAACAAAAAGGGGAAAAAAGGAGATTAGACGACGACGACGAGGCAGTTTTAAATTGGTACGATAAACTTGAAGACGTCGACAACAGGTACATTCACGTCACACAGTTTCTCGATGCTCGGACGGCTAACAACGACTGAGTGCTGGAAGATACACCCAAGGACTAAATTAGCAGGCTATACTTCAGTAAGTACTTCGAGAGCTTGAGTGAAGTGTAGCGGAAAGAAAATGCTGTCTTCCAAATGTCACGGGGACAGTGCGCTTGGCATGGCGACATAAAATCCCTGAAAAAAAAAAAAAAACGAGTGAGCATTTTTTTCTTTCTTTTTTATTTTATACTGGCGGAAAGGGCTCCTAAGAGAACGTCCAAGTACAGCTCCAGGGAAGAAGTGAATAGAAAAACGTTTATTGAAAAAGAAAAGGGGTTTGAGGAGCAGGTGGGTAGGGCCCCTGTAGTCCAGGGATCCACTGGCCTCAGCAGCCCGCCCTGGTCGAGGAGCGCCACTTTCCACATCTTTCTCCTCGCTGGCGAGCAAGGTCTTCCACTGCTCCGTTCCAAATTTTTGCGCCGGAATGTCAGGCCTATTGATTTTGGATGGCCTGAGTTCGCATTCCGTCGTAATGTGTGTGAGAGTTTGGCTATCCTCCCCACCATTAGCAAGTGCCGGCGTATGCAGGTTTAAACGCAGGCGCGGTAATGTATTTGTCTACAGGCGGCGCCACTCAGACGCTTCCTTTACACGTAGCCGAGGGTGTGGCCGAGAGCGGCGCTGTCGTTGTCGATGCTGGTGTTCTATTAAAGGGACCGACAACTGATTTTTCGCGACCCACTTTTTTTACGGCGCGACAGACAGATCACCCTTCGCAGTGTTTGTAGCTGCAGTAGTTAATCCCAAAAGCACGTGGTTATTTTACAAGCAGTATTTTCGATCTGAAGGCTCTATACACGGACGTACTTACCTTCCTTCCAGCAACGCTGAGAACTGATAGCGATGCCGCCAGCCCTTCTCGTGATTTGTGAAAGCTATCACTGTTCTGCTTTCGCAGGAGTTCCTGTAACTATGCTTACCACCTTTATTTATAGCTTTTCAACTATTTTTGAAAATAACAAGCTGTTACAATGAGATGTGGCATTATATACCTTTCCTGTATTTGTACCTCGTTGTGCGCATGCGTTCAAGGTTACCTGCGCCTGTGTCACGGGTGACTTGTCCCGGCGTCGTTACTCTCTCGATGCACGAGCCAAGCGAAGTCTTTGAAAACGTCACTACGCATATGCGCGGCCGCGCCGAGTAGCAGCGCGCGTCAGGCACGTAGGCAAGGGGGGGGCCCGGGGGGCCCGCCCCCCCCCCCCCCCCCCCGAAATTCGTCCAGCCTTTTATATTCCCGGGCAACTTTTTTTTTTCTTTTTGCCATGAAAAGACTTTCTTTCGAATAATTAGGCCTTGGGCCCCCCCGAAAAAAAATCCTGGCTACGTGCCTGGCGCGCGTCATTTCTGAGACGAAGTGTAGGTAGCAAACTATGTCGCTCCAAAATCTTGACCTGGAAACTGCGTGCACAGTTGCATGAGCACGCTGAAAAATTGCTCAAGACGCGCTGACGAGCATGGGATCATTACGTCACGCGAAGGCAGCGTCACTTTAATGCATACTACTAACGCAGGCCTGTACGTATATTTTTATGGAGTAATACCTTTTAATGTAAGCCCTTCGTCACGCACGCCTACAATACCGCCCCTCAGAGCACCACTGGTTTCTCACCCTTTTTCTTATTGTACGGCAGGCACCCGTCGCACACAATCGACACAATCCTTCCATACAAGCCTGATCGATCTGTGTGTGCGCCTATTTCTGCCACAGCCAGACTTGCCGAGGAGTGTCGCGAGCTTGCCAGGACCTTTACTACGCATGACCAAGAGCGGCAGAGCATTCGCAGTGCCACCAACACTTCTGCACCCACGTTCCTTCCTGGAGCTCTCGTATGGCTCTCGGTCCCTAGCACTGCAACTGGCCTCTCTTCCAAACTACTACCCATACAAAGGCCCCTACCATGTCGTCGAACGCACATCCCCGGTCAACTACCTGATTGAACCTATTGAACTATCTTCGGACATGCGCCGCCGAGGGCGCGACATTGTCAACGTGGAGCGCCTCAAGCCCTACCATGACCCGCTCACAGTGACCAGCTGTTAGGTCGCCAGGCGGCTCCCTTTGTGTACCCGGGTAACTGTAGACAAGCATTGGAACGCTCTAATGGGTCGTCCTCTTCTCTGAGAGCACGCCCCTCGTGGAGGAGTCCGCCCCGCGTTGGCTCTCGCCGTCGCCGAGTGGTCCGCTAATAACGTCTTGACAAAACGAACAATAGTTCAATGTTAACAAAAAAAAATCGTCGACCCCCGTACAGCAATCAACGGTCACGTGGCCGGATTGGATCGGATCGTTGATGTTTTGCGCCAGAGACGCCACAGGGTCATTTTTGGCAACTTCAATTAAGACATAATATAAATCCATCTCTCACGAAAAAAACAGGGTTAGTTTGAGTCATGCGACGGACAATCTTTCCATCAGCGGAGCCATCTCATTTCATGTTCTGGGCAGTTGTCGGTCCCTTTTCTCTATTCTATTATATAGTTCAATATATATATGTTGTACGAAATACGAAGAAACTGCATTCGGTACCGACGGCATCTCGAGTTTCTCCTGCAGTGGATATCTCGGTGCTCCGTGATACGGCGCACATATATATGCAGTGGGTGGACGTGAGCAGAACGCGACATCAGAAAGAAAGAAAGAAAGAAAGAAAGAAAGAAAGAAAGAAAGAAAGAAAGAAAGAAGAAGAAAGAAAGAAAGAAGAAAGAAAGAAAGAAAGAAAGAAAGAAAGAAAGAAAGAAAGAAAGAAAGAAAGAAAGAAAGAAAGAAAGAAAGAAAGAAAGAAAATATCTCCCTGAATGACAGCGCCTGGATTAGAGAAAACGATCCAATGATTCATTGAGCGATTCACTCAAACCCGTGAACTAAGGTAGAAGAGGAGTAAGCGAAGAGAACAACTGCTTCCATCGAACTAACCCTACTGCATATACTATACCACCGACTGGTTATTACTTACTGTCCCCCACACGTACCACACGTTAGAAGGAACCTATCTACAAAAACTACGCAAAGCGTAGTCATAATAATAGATGGAATGCACGGTGTAACAGTTGCTTTTACCGTTGCGTGGTTCTCCCACTCCATTCACACATGGTCCTCTATGTACTGTACTTTTTTTTTATTTACTTTGTGAATCTTTCTGTGCGTGAAGCCAGTACTGGAGCCAGTATAGGGCTCTAGAAAGCTTTCGGTAGTAGCTGCTTTGGAAGATCGGCAGCGCTATATAAGTTCGAAAGTTCAGTGCATCGCGACCACAACGACACCCACTGACCCCATTTGCCCGATATGCGCAATGAATGATCGGGCGTACCACATTGTACCATCTGGACAATAACACGCTACTGCCTCACTTCGACTGTGTCTGCGTATGCAGGAAGTACATAGCCAAAACAGAAGCAAGAACCACAAAAGAAGAAGACGGTGGAGCCGTGGAACGTTCTACCGCGTAACCGCAGTATGAATGAATCGGACCCAAGCTCCGGCTAAGTTCGTGCGCAGGGCGCGCAAAGTGTACTGTACGATAAAAGAGAAGCACAGGGGACGGCACTGCGCTAAACAGCGCCAGCAGCATAGGAAATGCGGACGCCAACCAACGGGCAGAACAGGAGGTAAACGGAGGAAGAAAATGGAATAGAGGAAAAGGGCACATTGATTGAACGAGAAGAAAGCCTTCCTCGACGGCGCGAAAGCAGAGTGGTGCCTGAAAGACGAAGCCAAGAGGAAAGCCAGGGGTTTCCCCAAGATTTTTCTCCCCTCAACCGAAGACAGCGGTTCCTTCCTCTTCCACGAGGGTCTTCCTCGAGCTTTCTTCCTTTTTCTTTCGCTCCCGATGCAAAGACCGTCTGGCAGGGACCTCCCAGACGAGACAAACACTCCTGAAAAAAAAAAGGGACCCTAAAAAAGAAAGAAAGCTGTTAGACGGGGAAAGACCTCTCGCAACAAAAGACGGCGAAAGGGAGCGGAAAGTTCGAGAGGACACAGGCGATATCGACGCGACGAGGGGAGAGACGGCCCCACGGTTTGTACGCGGCAGCGACGGTGTGTTCCTTCTGGTTTCACCTAGATTTACTCCTTAGGTCATTTCCCCTACCCCATTTTCCCTCTGCACCTCCCGGTTCCCGAAGAAGGCGCAAGGGAACGAAGCGACCACGGCTGAGTTTTTCCCGTCTCTTTCAGCACCCGATTTGAGTGGCGCTCAGCCCCGAGTGGTGGCAGTAGTGCACGAAACATGGGAGTCACTTTCACTTCCTCTTTCGCGGGACAGACGGTATGCATACACAGCCTTGGCTAGGAGGCGTGGCTAACGGCAACGCCTCTTTTTCCAGACGCTTCACTTAACGGTGCTTCGCCCCCCCCCCCCTCCCTCTACCCCCGTTCCCTCCACCTTCCACCCGGCATTCTTTTCGGCACCGTCGGTACTCTGTGTATGTGTTTGCGTTGCTGCCGATGTGCATAGAAAGCCATTCACAGTTCATTCTTTGGACGCGGTTCTCCCTCGCCGGCGTGTCACGTTGAGCCAGGCCGCAGGGAGGAAGAAAGGTCCTCTCTTTTCTCATCTCGCTCTTACAGCGGGAAAGAAGGACCGAGCAAGAACTTGGGACCAGCTGTCGCACCGCACGTAGCGGCGGAGGCTCCATTTTCCCATGGCCCGAAACCGCGATCACAACAAAGCGGCTGCCGGCTCTTCGCCGCAACTCTGTCCGCGTGCTTGTAGAAGGAACTAGTGGTTCGGAACTTTCACGCAATAACGGCAGACGGGCGTCTTATCATGCGTGTTTTTCTTTATTGAAGCATTGCATG
The DNA here is from genome assembly GCF_013339695.2 of Rhipicephalus sanguineus. Lineage (NCBI taxonomy): Eukaryota > Metazoa > Arthropoda > Arachnida > Ixodida > Ixodidae > Rhipicephalus > Rhipicephalus sanguineus. The sequence continues at coordinate 33,731 of NW_023615804.1, read as the reverse complement.
GAGTAAGTCGAGCGAGACATCGACAGTGTGAGCTCTTTCGTTAAGTAGCTAGTACAGGGAGATCGCCAGACATTTCACGGCTCCCGCCGTGTCGCCCAAACGTACATACCGCTGTCATATGGCGCGAAGGCGCACGAGATAATTCTGGCCGTCGAGCAGTACATTGAAAACGTGGATTTATTACAGAACAGCATAGCACAAAACGATTATGAAAACTAAATTAACCGTACTTGAGCGAAAAACTCCATCGGGATTGTTGGTTGACGTCGAAGGGATGCACGCTAGCGCAAACAAAGACTTGAGAAAGAAAGAGTAGGAAGCAGAAAGGTCACGCGCTAAATCCAACCGTTGCCCTTGCTACTCCTTGCGTTAACGTGCGTCCCTTCGACGTCTCCCAACTCGCCCAGCAATGAGCTTTAATAGCGGGTACATGTTGGGAAACTGCGCTGCATAGACGGCACAAATCCTTTACGGAAGGCAAGAAGACAACATTAACAGGTGGGCGCAATACCTTACTTCTTTCTGTAGTCGACCTACGTTGTCGCTACCAAACTAGCGAAAAATCTTAAACAAATGCTAACACAAAAAATAGAAAAGAAAACAAAACAACGCAAGAGCGCGACACAGTTGATAGATACCTCATCCCAGCGAACCGCTTCATACGATGCAGCGCTCATCCAGGAGCCCGTGCACATTAAGCACCCGGGAGTGATGTGTTAAAACTTGGTTAAGCGCGCTTCCTACGTGAACAAAAAGAGCGTGAGAAGGCTTCTCCTCACGCGTGCCGCTCCACTTATCAGGCTTATTCCTAAGACGTTGAATGAGAAGAACACACGCCCAACCAAACCAAACCCGCTAACATCCCTCGCATCGTGCGGTTCCCAAGCGCGGTTTCTCTACGACGAAACAACTCCGTCCGGTGGGCGGATCGCGATGAGGGACCACCATAACGGACCCAGAAGAAGCAGACGAAGAAGAAGAAGGCTTCATCTTCCTCCAGGGTCCCGCGCAGGTCGACAGCTGCGACTCGAACCTCGGCCAGACAAACCGCGATCGCGAGCATCAAGAGAGAAGGGCAGGATGGCGGGTCTCCAGACATACGGGCCAGTGAATCTGGGATGCATAACAAAGCCGAAGCCCCGTGACGCCACCCCGCAAGCGTGTGTACGGGCCTTGCAGACGGTGTCCCCCACCCCCTCTCAAGAGCGGCAGCAAATGCATGCAGGCTCTCGGACGACACGACCACAAGGGGAAACGAACCGAGACGCTAGCTTGCGAAGGAGAGATAAAAAAAAAAGGCGAGACGATAACCGAGAGGAGGGGAAGATCGTAGCTGAGATAAGAGTTACAAAAATAGAAGTCAACCCCGCACCCACCAAAAAATAAAAATAAGAAGCAGGTAGGAAGTGAACTGCGGAGGGCTATTCGAAACAGGTGAATGGAAGTGAAAGCAAGAGAAGGGGGGGGGGGGGGGGGGCAGGGTTAAGAAAAAAAAGGAAAAAAGAAAAAAAGGAGGAAAGAAGGAAGGAAAAGAAAGAGGAATAAGCAGTTACATAAGCGTCTGACGGCAAAGAAACATGCAAAGAGACCTCGGGAGGCATAAGGAAAGAAAAAAAAATAAACGAAGGCACTAAATGATGCAAGCGTAAATGGTGCGAGCGAGCCAGACGGAGGTGACGGGGGAAAGATTAGCGAGAGAGGCTAGGATAAAAAAAAAAGAAGCGATCGAAAGAAAGTAAGAATAAATTTGTCTGCAAGACCGTGGGAACCAGGAGCGCCGCGAGAAGAGATCGCTTTCTCTTGCTTCCCTCCCAACCAAAGCTGCGCCCGCAGCCCGAGTCGGGCAGCGCATCGTTTACCCTTCGCTTTCTTCGAGGAGTTTGAACCGGCGGTGCCCGCCCGGCTGTTCGTCGGTAAAACCAGCCTCTCTCTCTCCCTCCTTTCTGCATACATCGGGAAGGTGAGATTTGAAAAGACGCTGCATTTGAAAAGGTGCTGAACGAATTACGCGCGCCGGCGCACCGACCGAATATTTGGACAGGCAAACATGGACAGCCACAGTTTCGTGCAGCACATCCAAAGGTTAACGCTGCTTGACATCAATGCACGGTTATTTTTTTAAAGGCGAAAGCCCTGTTTGCCTCATCAGATGAAAAATTCGGCACAAAGCGGTAAAAAAGAAACAATAATAATACCCTGTCACCTCTCAAGGGCGGCTCCAGGCGCGCGAGCTGCGGCATCAGTTCGTCATTGCGGCGTTGTTCTAGTGACTCGCCCTCACACTACGTCTTTTTTTTTTTTTCTCCTTCAAGTCTTCTTAGGAGCACACATTTTTATTTACACGTGTATACTCAGAACTTGACACTATCGTGCTGTACTGATCTGCGCACTCGTATACGTGACAGCAGGAGCTTCAAAATGCTGTTGTCCAGATGCTATTGCGTTCGTGTTGCGGAGTTCTAAAGGCCTGAAACTCCGCGGTCGGTTAATAATGAAACGTCGCAGCAGAAGCAGAAGATTCCTGATTGATTACTTTATCACCCGTGGTCCTATAAAACGTAGACCCAAATCACGGCAACGAGTGACCTTGCATGCCACCCTCGTGCGAATGCGGCTGCGGGATCCCGTCCGGGACAATATACGGGACCTCGCCCTCAGCAGCGCAATAGCCACTTAACTACAGCGACCGTGTCACGTACGTTAGTCACACGATAATGACTTAGGCTGGTACGGCTAAAATGACTCAAGTTAAGCGCTGTTCTTGTTATACAATGTTGGGTAACAGGTGTCTCAGCTTGCGACTGCTTCTGCGCAGAGCTGATAGACGGAGCGATCAAGGCGACGGTGAGTGAAGGCAAATTTATATACATATATACAGAGGCGTTACATATTCGGCGCTGGGGCCGACAGCTTATGGGGCTCGCACAGCGGTGCGACGACGACCCGGGATTTCTTCGTTCGCTGTCTCTCTCTCTCCGCGCAGCTTGGTTCTTTTATAGCCCTGGCCGACCCTTTGCAACAGCCAGTAGTTCGAAGCCTCCAATAATAATAATATATGGGGTTTAACGTCCCAAAACCACGATATGATTATGAGAGACGCCGTAGTGGAGGGCTCCGGAAATTTCGACCACCTGGGGTTCTTTAACGTGCACCTAAATCTAAGTACACGGGCCTCAAACATTTTCGCCTCCATCGAAAATGCAGCCGCCGCGGCCGGGATTCGATCCCGCGTCGAAGCCTCCAATCAGGAACCGCCGTGGGTCGCTGGCTGGAACCGGATCCGCGGGGGAGAGGGGTTGCCGCACGTTGCGGGAGAGATTTCCGTCGGTTGCGTCAGAAGCAGCGCCGGAGTTGCCGGGGATTGCGTAAGACTCCCGCCTCGTTGCATCAGCGGCTGTTGACGCTGGTTGCGTCAGACGTTCTACCAGCTTTAATGCCTTGTTGAAGCAAGGAAGTTTGGATTGGGAGCCCTGGCATAACAACATCCTGTTGTGTATAGTGAAACGGCTGCAGATTCATTTCAGCCGTTCAGGCATGCGTCGGCATAGATTAGACGTGCGCAACCTCAAATACTACAAGTATAAAGCGACATTCACTAAGCAAATGCGATAGTCATATACATTATGGGGCCAAGTTCAGAAAGTTGCCTTGTTTCGTAAGATCGTTTTGTTTCTCCATGGTCAGCCGCTTTCTGCAGTAATATGTCCCCTAAAGCGATTGGGCAGCTCTCGCTCTTACAAAACACATGAGCACACGAAGTGCTTTGCGAAAACCGATCATGATTTGTAAGTGCATTCCAAATGCCATCTCCGACAATCTTTCCGGCAATCCATCTTCTTTTTTTTTTCATATACAGTTAATGTCGAGACATCAGCGTTAATATCTCAGTGCAGTTATTTTTATTATTCCCTCCGTTTCTACATATTATCGTTTTTATTTATTAGATTTGACGTAGCTTCAGGAACGGCCTGCAGGTAGCCGGTAGTGTCTCTTTATTCCCGTATTGATTTATCTTAATAATCGCATGGAACATAATTATAGTTAATTCAGTAATTGTGTTTGCGATGTTATGTGAATCATTTAGCTGGCCTCATACATTTTTTAGCACAGCTCACAAATGTATGACGCCATAGAAAAATACATTAGCTGCCAGAAAGAGACACAAAGAAAGAAAGAAAGAAAGAAAGAAAGAAAGAAAGAAAGAAAGAAAGAAAGAAAGAAAGAAAGAAAGAAAGAAAGAAAGAAAGAAAGAAAGAAAGAGCGCGCTCTTACACAACGTCACACTTCAACTGCTCAAACGGTGCGAGTGCTTAGCGTATATCAACGCATTGCTTCTATCTCCTGTGTCCGGAGTGAGCGACAAGGATTTAATCTTCATCTTTGTTTTGCAGCGCTTGCAGCTACTCATTTCAAACCGATTACGACATGACCTCACCGCTGGTTGCCGTTTACGACTAATAACAGGTATTAAACGTTCATCCGGCCATGTAACCTAGCTGCTCTGTCCTTTCTTTTTTTTTTTTTTTGGGGGGGGGGGGGGGGGGGGGGTGGCGTCTCCACCTTTTTCTCTTCATGCGTGCCTTAATAGACATGTTTAGCGTGTCCAACATTACATCAGACGAAATGGCGTTTGAATAATACCGGATTAATTATGATGCTGGAAGTGAGTGAGTGAGTGAGTGAGTGAGTGAGTGAGTGAGTGAGTGAGTGAGTGAGTGAGTGAGTGAGTGAGTGAGTGAGTGAGTGAGTGAGTGAGTGAGTGAGTGAGTGAGTGAGTGAGTGAGTGAGTGAGTGAGTGAGTGAGTGAGTGAGTGAGTGAGCGAGCGAGCTAGCTAGCTAGCTAGCTGGCTAGCTATTGGGTTAATTTTCTGAGAGTACCGCAGCACCAAGAAAGGCCGAGGCTGAGGCGCTCAACAGCACACGGAAGAAAAACTTTGGAGGAATCATTGGCCAGCCTTGGCAGACGAGCGCTCCATGAAGCCAGCAGTGTCGGCCCCGCAAGTGACTTTCTGAGTCAAGATCAGGCAAGAAATGAGATTTGCCGAGACTTCGGGGTTTGGTGCCCGCTAGCTTTTAATCGAAGCGCGCTTGTTCATGGTACTTGTTTGGCGCAGACCGGCCAGCTCACGGAGGAGGTTCAAGAGCAAAATTCAGCCGGGAGTACTAAGACCTACCGCACGCTCTAACGCTTTTATCACGGCTTGGGCCAACACAGTAGGCTTCAATCGCATCGCCTATGGTGACGGTTCGTGCAATGCTTCCTCCTAACTTTTTCCTGACCCCTTGGAACGGCAGCTTCGCTGCACCGAACTACACGACGACGCCAAAAACGCAGTCCCGTGTTTCTGTACCCAGCAATGTTTTCAAGTGTTTTCCAGCACGCCAGCTGTCCTCCTCAGTATTGTAAGGGAGAGAGAAAAGAGAAGAGAAAGAAAAAGCAAGGAACCTTGAGGTTACGAGCGAGCGTCGTTTGTTGCCCGCTCAGCTCCATTGCCTGATGAGTATTGCGGGGCACGCAGATTCGCCGCGGGCACTCGCATGCAAGCACCCCGCACCGAACTTAGAGGGGGAGAAATAAAGAAGGGCGCTATTGTGCGCGCAAATTCTCAAAGACGGCTGGCTGCTGCCTTGGCGGCGACTAACATGTGCATGCTTCGATGGGGTCCGGGATGGAAGGCTGTCACGCCGGTGAGAAAACGGGGGCCCTAGTGAGCGCACGGCACTCACGCCCGCCTGCGCGCCGCGGATTAATTTCGACCATCTGGCGCTCCACGGCGGCATCTTTCGATCTGCTGCAACCGAAGGACGCCCGACACGCTACAGTGAACGCGTGAACGCATCGTAGAGCGGACCCCTTAAGCGTACGATACGCCTATGACTTGTGTAATAACGCAAATTAGCATTTTCGGGCGTAAGTACACCCATACTGCGGTATTTTTGGTTGTCTGTAGATGTTTTCAAGTGCGTAGCACTTATAACCTCTCACTGGACGACATGGGACGGTGGCTTGTCGTCCACCGTCCCATGTCGCATGGTCACGCAGTGGCCAATACAGGCCTAAAACAAGGCTAACAATGCTCAAAACCTCAGCAAAATAAGCTAAAAAGGTGTAAAATAATATAAACTACAGAAATCACCAAGAAATAATCGCAATCGTTTACGTAAAATCGCGAAAAACGCTTCTGACACATGCGGTTGCTAACCGCGCCGCTCCAGAGAGGGCGCCGCCGCTTCGGCAAGCACGCGATCGTCGAGGCTACCGACGCGTTGACAAGCGCCAAGGGAACCGCTGGGATGCCCGCGCTACGCACTTCCTCTGGTTTCACGGTACTGGGGCTGCATTAAGCGCAGTACTAAGAACCACACCAAGGCCCACAAAAGAACGATATCTTTAGCTTGTCCGGTGTTCCGGTATACACAAAGGGGTTTACGGAATACCCTGTTACGCCACGACGATACAGACATCTTGTGACACTTCGTGCAACCACAATTATAGACACGTTTGTGTGTTTTCGCCTAGTGTCCTGCGAGGGAATACAAACTTTAAAAAGGCGACTCATTCAGTATTAGGCCGCTGCCGCGATTTTTACACCAGCGGAGAAGTAACATGCACCAGGCTTCTGCAGACACAATTTCTATGCTTGCATGGTTCATCTCGGTCCCGCCAGATGGTACCCCCTGTCCGTTTACGGCTACGGTATCCGGTAAAACGCTAACGCACTGACCAGTGGCGTAGCAGAAATTTTTTTTCGGGGGGGGGGGGGGGGGGGGGGAGGTGGTTCAACCATCCTTTTTATGTTCGTGCGTGCGTTTGTATGTGGGCGTGTATATATACATACGCAAAATCCTAAAATTTCGGGGGGGGGGGGGGTTCAACCCTCCCCCCCCCGAAATGTGGGCGTGTATATATACACACGCAAAATCCTAAAATTTCGGGGGGGGGTTCAACCCCTCCCCCCTGGCTACGCCCCTGGCAATGACGGTTGTAGAACCAAAAATCTATACAGCGACAAATCCTGCTGACGCAAACTTGAATCACTGGGCGTGCGCCATTCTTCAGTATTAATAAATAAAAGTAATTTAATATATGCCTTGTGTACACATGCAGGGCGGAACGAAACCCGCATAATAAATATTAAGATAAGCTTGTATGTGCATATTCACAATTTCATTTAAAACCTTACTGATTTAGACATAGCTACACAGGGACTTCGTGGCCGCGCCGCTAGATGGCGCCGCGTGTACAATGAGAAGCGCGATGGAGGAGCCCGATAACAGTTTTCCCGATTTGTACCTGGTGAGAGAGAGAGAGAGAGAAATGTAATTGTGAAGAGAAATTGGCGTTATTTTCTGCGGTCCTTTTGAGAAAACGCCTCAGTGATGGCTGTCCAGTGCGTAGCTGTCAATTGCTGGCTATTCATGAAGGCGTAGTATACGGCACGAGAGCGTAACATACAGTAAAAGGACGCCGTTAGCAATATCTTGTGACTCTTCACCGAACGACGGCGCCCCAATAGACACGTTTCTTGTGTGCCCTAACTGTTCTTGTCTGTAAGAAAAGGAACATATAAAATGGGAACGTGTCCACGATTACGTTGACCTTAAAAAACGCGCCATGCGGTGCAGGAGGTAACAAGACGTTTTTAATAAAAATCAGATTTAAAAAGTGAGGGCTCGATCCAGAGTCGACCTCAAGTATTATGCGCTTCAACTGTGCAGTGCTTGAAACCGCCACTGCTAGAAACAGTCTGCGAATAATGGTGTCGCAACTGAGAATCAAATGGATAACACATACTATACTGAGTAACAGATAGCAAATAGTTGTCTTGAAGCGTAGTTTAGTTAAGAATGCTACGTAGTGATTTACCAGGGGTCTCAAGCTCATCTCAGGTAGCGGGCCGCAGTCCCGAAGTTTAGTCCAGCAAGGGCCGGAACAGTGAAGAAAGTCGGAGCGGGGGGCGTGCACAAAATGTGACCTAACGTTGCCATTTGAAAGAATGCATTTCCCATATCTGATATATGCGTCGTATCCGCAGGGGATTGGACGCAGGTTTCGAGAAAGATATCGACAGCGATCTGCAGAATGACTAAAATTCTGAAATAGTGTTTTTGTTCTACGGTGACGTTTGAACAGATAGTTACCGCATTGGGTTCCTAAAAAAAATGCTTGAGAACAGTCTCGTTTCTGTAGCTCCTCCGAACAAAGCGTTATTAACAGCAATGGGCGAGAAAACAATGCGAATACCATTTAGCAAAGTGACAAAAGTTTATCCCTTGTGAAGCCGCGTGCCGCGTGTTTGAGACCCTGATATTGTCACGGGGTCGTGACGTCGACGAAGACAGCAGTCGTTGTGTTCAAGCTGAAACTCTTTATTTGGCCGAACTTGTGGCTGGGAAATGAAAACTCAAGCTACAGCAATACACGCTGTACACTGATATCGGTGAACAGGGCGTCGGTCCTCGATAAAACCAGAGTCATTCACTGAATGACCCTGATAAAACTGACAAGCAGTGAAGCGCGTCGGCATTTATACATGTGCCGTCGAATATTCCAGGGTTATCGATGGTTGTCGCGCAAGTTCTATAGAATAAGCTCGAGTGTTCGCGTCTTGCGCGCAATCTTAACAAAACGATCTACAATAATCGCGAAGCTTCTCGAACAATGAGGCGCGGTTCGCGCTGAGCGTTGCTGACAGTCTTTGTGGGTGAAAACCGCATACAGCAAAAGTGATAATAAGAAACGCACGTGGCAATATAAACGAACGCTGTGCGAATGGTGGTTTTTAAAACCGCGCCGAACTGAACGGTGATGGTAGGTGTCCTTGGTTAAAAATGAACTGTGGTCACCGAGATAAGTACTGTACACGTTGGCATGAATACCACTCACTATGTACAGCCGGCATTAAAGCATTTGAGCTGACAAAGGCAGCGTTTATGAATACAGCGGCACCTAAAGGGGCGCGCTACTGTTGCTGTCTGGAGAGAATGAAACGGCGAAGAGGGAGAAGCGACACGGGTGCCATTTCTATTTATTCTGAAGGCTTGGGCACGTGTTTTCACGTGTTCGCTTCCGAACGTGCTACACACGACAATGGACGAAGCTGGCAACTGACCGACAAACCTCGAATGCCGAACCAAGAAACGTCCTATATAAATAGAATGCGACAACGAACAGCTTCTGTCGGAGTGCTTGTCGGAAACGTCGTTGCATTCGTAAACCCCCGAAACTTCATCCGTGCCGATATAGGCAGAAGAAGCGGCGTTTCGTTGCCAGCCTCGCTACTATATACTTTCGTAGATATGGGTATACACCAACGCCACCCGAACTTACAGCGCCGTATAGTTATATATAGAACAACAAAAGGACGCGGCACGGCGAACAAATATTGAGCGTCGTAATCGCGTGCGCTTCCGGAATGCCACGAATTTGCAAAGGCTACGAGAAACGAAGTTAGGCCGGTATAAGGTAGATATAAGCTTTTGCGATGAATGGGGTGCGAGTGCAACTGATAAGCATGGGGACCGGTGCGTCACCTTTAGTAAGGTATACCCAGTGTTGTATGCGTTACCGAAAAAAAGTAACTAAATACGTTACTCGTTACGCTAACAAAAAATGAACGCGTTACCATGGGCCTCGCGTTACGCATAAAAAAAGTTAACGCGTTACCGTTACCGAAAAAAGTAACAGACGTTACTTGTGCCGTTACTTCATAATCAGATATTTTAATCATTGCATCTTCACTACAGGAACCCACAATAAGAATTTTATAAAGCCCAAAGTACTGATTTAACGAGAATATTTTGCACAAATGTGCCGTTCCTTGGCAATGCTGTATATAGTGGCCTTAAGTGGCCTGTACAGTTGTATTTGATGGCTCTTGACTCTGTGGCACATGGTAAGGCCATTTTTATCAATGTGGCATTAAATATAAGACGATCGATGTCACCATCAGCGCTCTCCCCGAAAGAAAAATCACTGAACAAACTTGCATTAATTATAACGGCGTGCTTCAACTAACAAAATTAACGCGCAAACATGTAGCAACAAAAAATGCTTAAATGGCTTAAATTCGCCAAAAGTCATTCGCGCGCAATTTTTTTCAATTTAACCTGCATAATTACCGCAAAAATTGCGACTGCGTATGTGAAGCTGTTCAGGGTCAGCCTCGCTTCCTGAGGAATTCAATAGCCAGAGAACTAATAGCAGCTGCAAATAGCAAGACGCGAAACTAACTTTGGAAATAAAGTTTATAAGTAGTGTCAAAGTATTGCACGAACAACTTTCTGATGTAACTGCAACTTTCTGAATGTAACAGACAGTGGCATTTCAAAACTGTCATCGGACAGCATGCCTCGTTTCTTGGTGAATACGTCCGCACATATACGCTAAATAGGTGCTCGAAGGACACGCTTGTGGTACTCCTGTATTCACTTTCAGAAAAAGCTGCGGAACGCGCGGGTTTTCCTTGAAACCCACTCTGCGCGATGTAATGATGCACCAGAGGTACCGAGACAGTCGTTCATCTGCAGTTGGCGACGTTGTTGAGAACGCATTTCCGAAGAAGTCATCGTTATGTCATCGTTGAGAATAAGGCAGGCCGCTATACCCCGAGTCTTGACCTCCGGAAGCCAAGAAAATTTCGACAGCTCGCTTTTGACGGTTTCGAGGACCGCCTTTCGCTTCGATTCATCGACGATCAACTACAACTTGAACCTCAGTAGCACGGTAGCCGAAGCTAACGATTCATTTAAGAATTTAGGAAATTTGCTCCCAAAATGCTATTTTCCCCGCACAACAAAGGACCCCGCACGTGGTGGCTTTGTCAACGGTTGGCGGGCCGACAGCAGTCCGCCACTGCGACGAAATAACATCGGGGAGAGCTCTGGGAAAGTAGCTTCTACGAGAGGAAAAATTTTGTGTAATGTTCTTGAGATCATTGGGATAAAAAGTAACGGGTAACGTCAGACCTCGAGTTACTGAAAAATGGTAACGTAAGTACGTTAGCCATTACATTTCCAAAATAGTAACGAGTACGTTACTAAGTTACTGAAAAAAGTCACGCGTTACCAGTAACGCCGTTACTCGTAACGCATTACCGCCAACACTGGATATACCTATATACCGGTTCACTGTGTGCCGTCGGACAGGCTCATGCTGCGGCCTGTCTAGCAATAGTTGGAAGATTGAGAGAGAGAGAGAGAGAGAGAGAGAGAGAGAGAGAGAGATGGAGTGGTGAGGAGTATGAGTGAGGATGAGTGTAGTGAGTGTGTGGAGGTGTGTGTGTGTGTGTGTGTGTGTGTGTGGTGTGTGGTGTGTGTGTGTGTGTGTGTGTGTGTGTGTGTGTGTGTGTGTGTGGTGTGTGTGTGTGTGGTGTGTGTGTGGTGTGTGTGTGTGTGTGTGTGTGGTGTGTGGTGGCAAGAGTGGGTATAAGCTGGGCTAGTTGGTATGGGTGCATAGTGACAAGCAGCTATATCTCGCACTTGTCGGTACACACTATCGTGATTGTGGATGGTTCTTTTGTTGGTCACAGCCACCATTCTCTATACCGTCACAGGCGGGCGCAGGGGGAAATTGTGGATAATGCACATATCAGTGTTCTATGCGATACATGCGTCGCTCAGGCCTCGATTGGATTACTCGACAAAGAGCTCGATTATCTGAGCTTACGAAGTTAGTTATAGCTTTGCTGTTTTTTGTAACTTGTTTTTCTAACCAGCTTCTCAAGTACACGCGGTATGCAGCCTTGTTACTTAAGCATGGTTACGCGCAATAAATGTTTCAGCTGGCAGTCAGCGCTCGTCCCGTGTTGTTCTTCCCTTTTGTCTCTCGTTTTTTTCGCGCTTTTTATCACCATGTGTGCGTGCGTGCGTGTGCATGCCAGTGTGTGCGTGCATGCGTGTGTGTGGTGCGTTGTTTTCATGTGACGACGTTTTCATTCCGCCTTCACTCACAAAAATAAAGCACAGCGTGGTAGTTGAATGTGCTAGCATTTCTGTTAAACCGGCTGGCAAACAGCCTTGCTTTAAGAACATTTGCATTGTGCAGGTACGTACAGTTCACGCGACGCCCTAAAGACCCATCTGATCTCGACTCTCCACAAGTGTCACAATCCTCGAGAAGAAAATAAAAGGCACAGGGAATTTTCCGTAAATAACTCTGCCACGCAACTTTCTTCTTAATATCTATAGCGCAGTTGCGCAGTTCCTTGCGAGTGCTGCCGATTACGTTGTATACAAGCCAACGTATATGTCTGCTCGGCTGCCGGCTGCAACCGGCAGTGGATATTAATGGAACGCAACGGAGAACGACAGCGCAGCACGCTTTCTGTCACGAAGAGAGAGAGAGAAGAAATAGTAGAGAAGGAAAGGCAGGGAGGTTAACCAGTATAGGACAACCGGTTTGCTACCCTACACATGGGGACAGGGTGGGGGAGATTAAAGATGGAGAGGAAAGAGAGAGAGAAAGAAAGATAGAAAGATAGCACATGACACAGCACACATAGAATCAGTCGGTCACTCTTGCGTGGTAGCATAGCACACATAGAATCAGTCGGTCACTCTTGCGTGGTAGTTGGTCACGAAACTTACGCAAGCGGCAAGATCCGTGAGACACCCAGCAGCAGTCAAAAGTTTACGGGAAGTGATACCTGATGAAAAATTCACCGACGATTACGACGCTGCCTAACGCGAATCCTGAGCGCAGCTTCGTGTTGTGGCAAGGCCTACTGTGTTTGAAGTTTTGGCTATCCCTAAGGTATCGACTACGCCATAAATCATAATTTTTGTGTAGTATGACAGCACCCACTACGCCATTATCCGTCTTTCTGCGGATAAGCGAGGTACCCGTTACACATCTGTAAGGTATTATGTGCACTCTGTTGGCGCTGCATGTGGCTGATGACGATGAAGAATCATGGCTGAGCACTTTGCAGTGGGTGGGAAGCATTAAACCACACACTCGTTGTGCAACTACTACTGTGTGATGACTGGTTGTTATTTTACTCTTCTGCCACGCTATATTACATAGGTTAACGCGATTCCTTGCCCTACATGACGCCTGTATACCGTCTTTTTGCAAATGAGCTTCAAGCACCAGCGTGACTCTGTGGTAGAATACTCGACTGCCCGGCAGAGGGCCCGGGTTCAAATCCCATTCGATCCTGGGTATTTTTTCTTGACTGTCGGGTGCTTTTTCATGTATATCGGTTACGTCACCGACGGCGACGGAGACGGCGACGCGCTCAACGTAGGATCAGTAAGAGCTGCGCTCTAAAAATCACTTCCGGGTTAACCACCTTGTTTCGTGGTTCTTCTCTCTGTGGCCTTCTATATTGCTTGAGCTGCCGTAACTTATTTACAGATTGGTATAGGTTCTTTGTGCACGTCTACGTTACAGGCCGCCTGAAATAGATTCTTTTTCAGACATCCCGCCATCCCACGACTTCTGACACTATAGTATACGATAGTGCGATGATCGATACGTGGGAGACGGGCGAATTAGTTTAGAATTCGTTTCAGTTCCATGTCATCCTCTTTTATTCGTTAATTTTTTTATTTTCTTTCTCGCTTCCCGATTCCTTCGCGCTGCGTTGCACGTTCGAAACGTGTGGAAACCGCTGCCTCGTTTTGCAGTACAACTGCACGAACAGTTTCGGTTGCGTGTGGCTGCGTGTCACGTTTATCATCGATCAAATCTCCAGTCTCCGCATTTATCTTTCAAACATCAAAAACCGAGCCCGAAAAGACGTGATATTAAATTCCCTCAATTTCTCCAAACTGTTAACCTTTAGGTCGTCGTACTTTTCACGCGAACGTCGCGTAACCAAATCGTTTAGATCCGCTTCCCAAATCTATACATAGAAAGCCTGTCTCTACTGGAATATACCTAACCCCACTGAATAACCACATAACCAACCGTACATATATATGCCTTTCCGAGTTCAATTATTCCTTTCCTTTCACAACATCGTGTTCACATGCAAGAAGTATAATCAAACTACGCGCCCCCATTAAATCTATCCGGCCGCGCATGCTCACCGAGCCATTCACGCGCATTATGCATGCGATGCTCAAAAGGAGGCGCCTCGTAACGATGCGCAAATTAACGCTTTTGTGTGCGCGAACGAGGGGAGTTGCGGTGACAAAAGGAGTGATTGTGCCCTTCGTAACTGCTCTGCAAACAGCCTGTATATATGGCCTCATCCATCGTCATCACCCAATACCACTAGAGCGTTTATGCGTGCATGTAGGGACTGTAATGTTCAACCAAAATGTGTGCGTGCATGGAGGAAAAAAAACAACAACCTTTATTTCGCAAAACTTTTCCAAGTGCAATTATATAAGCTGGAGTTTTGCCATGTTGCGAATCGCTTAACATTTAAAGACCTTTTCTTGTGTAAGTGCGTGCGTGCGTGCGTGCGTGCGTTATGGTAGTGGTTAAGGTATAATGTCGAGGTAGTGTTAAGTAAGGTGTGCGTGTGTGTGTGTGTGTGTGTGTGTGTGTGTGTGTGTGTGTGTGTGTGTGTGTGTGTGTGTGTGTGTGTGTGTGTGTGTGTGTGTGCGTGCGTGCGTGCGTGCGTGCGTGCGTGCGTGTGTGTGTGTGTGTGTGTGCGTGTGCGTGAGTGCATCAGATTGTACGCGCGTGTGTGCGTGCGTGTGAGCGTTTTCGTCACGTGCATGGACGTGCACTCGATCGCCGGCATTGTTGCGAGTGGAACAAAAGAATATTTACGCGGCGAGCGTGGTTGCGTATTGCCGGGAACAATAGCACCCACCGCACATAACCGTCGGTGCACATACCGCGCAATTACGGTCAACGTTTATAACCGCGCGGCGTTCAGATGTTCGCGATTACCGCCGGGATGACGACACACGCGCAAGACCAAAATGACGTATACACTGCGCAAACGCTCCATTGCCCCGGAGGTGCCATGAAGACATTCTTCTTTTTTTTCTTGTTGGCCCTGCACAATGCTTAATAACAGGCACAATCTAGCTCAGCGGCTGGACGAATCTTCGAGAAACAAAAGGGGGAAAAAAAAACGCGGTTGTCTTTTCGCGTCACAATCCCACGGTTATCGTTCTGCGGCCTCCGCGAGGGTGTTGGAGCGCTTTCGTATTTGCGAACAAAATGCCGAACAGCGGAATACTCGTATTGTCACAATAATATTAATAATAATAATATCCGAGCTTTTACACTCCAAAACCACGACATGATTATGAGACATGCCGTAGTGGCGGGCTCCGGAAATCTCGACCATCTGTGTTCTTTAACGTGCACTGACGTCGCACAGTACACGGGCCTCTATATAGCATTTCGCCTCCATCGAAATGCGACTGCCGCTGCTGGAATCGAACCCGCCAACTTCCAGTCGGCCGCCGTGCATGCCACCGCGGCGGACTACTCGTATCGCAGACAACGCACCACCGTATATGTTGTACGCATACAGCTTTTTCTACACGCGCATAACTTCATCTGTTTGAGCAGGGCACTCCATGCATGTATACACAGATGACTAGTGTTTCTCTCTATGCGGACAATTGCAAGAGACAGTGGTTCTCAAGAAGTTCCAAGTATAACATACACGAAAAGATATATATATATATAAACAAGAAATACGAAAGAGAGATGGTCGGGAAGGCAAATAATGATCACGACGGTCGGGACATCGGAAATTTCCAGCAACCATCACAATTCCGAAAATTTTTCATCGGGCGCGTGTTCTGCATGATATGGCAGTACTGCGCTTATCCATTAGCCGGCGTTTGTCTGTACGAACCACGTGATGTTTGTACGGGTCCCACGCAGCCCTACTATACATACTTTCCCGCGAGACACACACGCGCATCTCATGTCCGGCCATTCGAGCAAGGCCAATCCATTAGCGTCCGTTCGATCTGAATGTTACATCTACGGATAGCAGGGCTGACCGGGCTTATATGGCTAATGCTTAGCGACTTATGTATAAGATGAGAACGGCGCCGATGCCTGGTGCAGAGTGCGTCGTTCGTGCGTGCATCTAATAGTTTCCTGCGTTGCGTTATAAATAATTATGTAAAGAAGGAAGCTACCGATGCATTATATAGGCTTGACCGTGTGCCATCCAGCGCAGCAGCCGGATGCTCTAACCACTATAGGCCATGATAGCATTCGTGCTTAATTTATTAAAGACGATAGTCTTTCTTGGGGAACTTAAACGCAGAAATTTTGGTCTGTCTTTCTGTCTGTGTTTAGAAAAATTTATTATCACAGACGCTTCACATCAATAACAATTCAACGTAACATTTGCTCGCTAGACATACGTTTACGAGAATGACAAAACAAACTTCAGTTACATGGAACAAAACACGAAATGACGGAGGCAACACGTACAATCGATGTTTCACATGTATATAAACACACACAAATTTGTCACAAAAGGATGGATATACATATGTACATTACATGGCAAACAAAAGCGCAAATAAAACGTGAATATGTACATTTTGCGTATTTACATGGTATTTCGGCCGGCACCAAACGAGACATCAGCCTAGAAGAACCAGGGAGGCCGAAAGACAAGCTTCACGCGTCTGTCACAGACCAACACAAAAGGGCAAGACCACTGCCTGAGGAATTCCTCCTCCCCGAGAAAGAAGAGCTCCTCTGACAGAACAGACAGAAGCTCCGAGTACAGTCGCTCTAGGATCGGGAAGAGAGCGCGACGGCGACGGCCTGCTGCGACCGCCTCGCAGCGGTTGCGCCAAAGACAGAAAGCACCGGCAACAACGAGAAGGCAGGCGAAGCGGCCTCGAGAACAACGCCCAGAAGAAACGAAGCGATTTACTCCGAGCCCGCGAAATCCAGCATGCACGGCCCTCCAGAAAATACGAGCAATAACACATTGCTTCAGAACATGCTGATTTGTTTCCTGAAGGGAGCAGTTCGGGCATGTTGCGGACTGGACCATTCTCCACCGCTCGAGGCGGTCAAGAGTGGGAAGCACACCCCACCCCAGGCGCCACACGAAGTCCCGGAGGTGGCCAGGCAGAAAAGATGCCGTTAGCGCGCTCCAAGACACACGACTAGAGCGAGCACGGCGAGCCGGAGGAACTAACGGGAGGTCCTGTTTAGAAAAAATTTATTTACACTATGTACAGAGTATACATCCTGCGTGACATATCAGTGTTCAAGGGACACATTCACATTTTCACAATTGTACATCACAAAAACTAACACTTTCACACAGGCGAACAGCAGAAGTCTGATCAACATAACAACAAACGAGCATAGCTCACAATTGACACAATAGGGAATAGGGGAGAAGGGTAAATGGGCGGGTGACCATTCTCTTCCATCGTGTACATCACCGTGGTGGTAGATTCACTAGGACATGAGATATCAAGGTGGCGCACACAGATCAAAAGGTCGAGAAGACAAGCACATAAACTCCGAACCGACGGTGCGGCCTAGCACCATGTCGGCCGAAAAATAAGTTGAACTCGATCACGCTCAACGCCGACAAAAGGGCATGACCAATGGCGCAGAAACTCGCGCTCCCCCAAGAAGAAAAGCTCCTCAGAGAGGAACGCGAGGATCTCACGCCTCATGCGCCCCAATATCGGCCATAAAGCACGTCGACGGCAATTCCCCGCGACGGCTTCGCAGCGATTGCGCCAAAGGCTGAACAGGCCGGCAACTAGTAAAAGTGCCGCGAAGTGCCCTCGTGGGAACCCCCCGCCGGACACGAACCCTCGGACACCTTGTCCACGAAAACCAGCATGGACCGCACGCCAAAAAAGTCGGGCGACCACGCATTCGATCGTCGCATGCCGGTTGGTCTCAACCATGACGCAGTTCGGGCAAGTGGCGCTGCGTACCACCTGCCATCGTTGCAGCCGATCTCGAGTGGGGAGCAAGCCCCAGCCCCATCGCCAAACGAAGTCACGAAGGTGACCCGGCAACGCCGCTGCAGTCATGTGCTTCCACGGGCGACTCATTACCGCTTGCCGGTGTCGGGGTACTAAAGGCTGCACTAGGGCGGCCATTGTGTCCACTACTTTCGCTTCGGCTACATCGATCTCGGGACATGTAGTCTCTAGACGGCGGTGGAAGGCTAGGAGGGCACGATACACAGTCGGTAAATGAGAGGACTGCGGACCACAGTTGAAAGGACCAGCGGGCACTAGGACACGTAGGGATGGGCCCAGGTGGTAACGCGCGAGTGTCTGCGCAGGCGTACCATTCATTATTTAAAACGCGCAATAAAGTGCGGAGGGACAGGATGGAAGCCGTAACGGCCACGTCGGGGAACGCGAAGCCTCCTCGGCTGCGCGGTTGCGCTAACGTGGGGCGCGATAATAATTCCGTACCACCAGACCAAAAGAACGAGGTGATTAAACGCTGAACTTTCTGTGAAACGCGGAGCGGGGGTTTGACGGTGTGACATAAGTACCAAAATTTGCCGAGGTAAACCGATTGCGACAAGTACCGGCGTTCTAAAAGGGGAAAATCGAAGTGCTTAGCAGCGTCTATGTTTTCTGTTAGAGATTGTATAACAGATGCCCAGATATTTTTCGTGTATACCGAAAGCATTATAAGTGACACCTAGTATCTCCATGGTGGGGGACCATTGCAAAGGCAACGTGATGTTAATACGTCCGGCAGGGTTTCCAATGAAGAAATACTGACTTTTTGACAAGTTTAAACGAGCACCGGATATCCCACCGAAATGGGAAAAGGCATTCAGGACGTGCTGCAGTGACTGTTCGTTGTGTATGTACAGAGTAATATCATCGGCATAGGCAGTTACTTTAACTTCAGTGCGGCCAGGAAGGGGTAAGCCACGAATCTGTGGATCTCGTTCGATAGCCTTTAAAAAGGGCTCTAAGGCAAGGACGAATAAGACAGGGGAAAGAGGACAACCCTGACGGACTCCTCGTGTAACCTGGAATGGGCGGCTCTCGCGCGAATCTAGGAAAAGGGTACTCTCGGAGTTAGCGTACATAGCACGAATGAGGCGAATGAACTTGTCAGGAAAACCGAATGATTGTAAGACGTTGAATAAATAGGTATGTTCAACGAAGTCAAAAGCTTTTTCCTGATCTAAGGAAACCAGTAACCCCTGGGCGCATCGTCCAGTGGTGTACTGTATTATGTCACGCGTGAGCCAGGTATGACTATGAATGTCGCGGCCTGGAATGGAACAGACTTGATGGGGAGCTATTAGCGATGGAAGAGACGGACTGATGCGGCGTACCAGAATGTTAGCCAGGAGTTTGTAATCCGCATTGAGAAGGGTAATGGGGCGCCAATCTTCGGGTCGCATGGATTGGGAGTCTTTCTTGGGTATAAGTGTGATACGGCCGCTACGGAAAGAGTGCGGGAGGGAAAGATCGTGGAAACAGCGCCTGATGACACGTGACATAAATGGGCCAATAATGGGCCAAAACTCGATGTAGAACTCGACGGGGAGGCCATCGGGTCCAGGGGCCGAACCCTTTTTCATTGCATTTAAGGCATCTTTGATTTCAGAATCCGATGGTGGCGATAGGAGAGTGTCAGAATCCGCGTTGGAGTAACGGGGTAAATCTTGTAGGAGGGAGTGCAAAGAACCCCCTGCGGCAGAACTTACGCTAGTAGCTGACTGAGCCATAAATTCAAAGTGGCGCGTGAAAGCCTGGAAGTCGCGTGAGCCAGTAGCGGCAGGAGCTATAGGGCGTAGCGTGTGAGCAGGCGAGCCGCACGGACGGATGAGCGCCCGGCGTGCATACCGGAGGACCTCAGGGTGTGCACATGGCGCACGTCTACAGCGCCAAGCTGCCGCTGAGAGTGAAGAGGCGCGCATGATACGCTGGTACCTGTCTACTAGCTCTGCTTGCCATGCACGCATGACGGGAGAGGGGCACGGGTCCCGGTGGGCAATGCGGATTTTCTGCATTAAAACGTTGGCGTCCTGCGTCACACGAGCGCGAAGTGCCCTACCCGACGCACTGCAATGGTGACGCCATTGTTCTTTCAGATGATCCCAGTCAGTGAGATTTGCGCCAATAAGTGATGCGTGTAGTGCTCGGGACAAACCTTGGGCCGCTTGAAAGTCTTGAAGGACGCGGCAATCCAGACGCCATGGCCTCTGAAGCGCCGGCGTCCCCGCAGGCAGGTGTAAGGTCAGCGAAACCGGGCGGTGGTCACTTATATACACGGGTGTGGGTGGTAGTGACAGCACCTCAACATTGCGTACAAAGGCCATGAGGCCGGGGGATACATATGCTCGATCAAGTCGACTGCTCGACGTCGCGCGACGCCAAGTATAAACATACCTCCCGCCATACGTACGGTCATATACATCTGTCAGTGACAACTGTTGTACTAGACGCTCAAGTTCTTTGGCATTCCAGTTAGACCGGCCTCGACCTGGACCTCGGACGTCAGTGTGGGAGTCTAAGACACAGTTGAAATCTCCTAAAAGTACCAAATGTCGAGAATTTAAAAGGTAAGTGTCGAGGGAGCGAAAAAAAGCGGCAGAGTTTGCGGACACCGCCGGCCCATAGACGCCAACAAATCTGATGCGCAAAGAAAAAAACGTGCAGTCGAACGCCAGCACGCGTCCAAAGGCATCGAAAGTGACATGGTGGTCACGCAGAAGGCTGCGGTTAAAAACAATAACTCCGACGCCGGTCGAACGCGTGCTAGCGAACGAAAAGTAACAATCAATGTTAAATGCGCGTTTGAATGTCAGAACATCTGAGAGTTTGAAAAAGTTAGTTTCCTGCAGAAAAAGTAGGTCACAAGATGCTGAACGCGCAATATTTATAATTTCAGCCTGTTTTTGAGGGTTGCGGAAACCTTGAACATTAAATGTAATGACTTTTAAAGTGAGAGCCATGATGAAAGAGGAGATAAGGATACAGAGTAAGTGACGGAAAGGCAGAAGTACCTTCAATGGGAGCGGGAGCGGGTGAACGCGCCCCGCAAGCAGTTCAGTCATTTCTTGCGGCCGGGCGACGCACCGGAGGCGCGGGGCTTCCGGGGTCGCGTTGGTGTCCGCAAGGGACTTCTGTCACGGCTATGGGTTTCCGAGTCGCTGCTGGAAACTCGGTGACGCTTGATGCTGGAACTTCGAACGGAGGGGGGCACTAGAACGTCGACACTCTCCTGGCTGACGTCCGCTGGGAGTAGCGTCTTCGTCAATTTGCAGGCGCGTCTCACTTGAAGAGCTGTCTGAGTCTTCAATGTGGACGTTTCCGTCAGCTGTAGACGAAGACTCCTCGATGGTAGGAGGATTCGCAGACGATGAGGACGCCGCGTGACTAGCGTTGGACGTCACGCTGTCATCTGTAGGCGGAGACTCCTCGATGGTAGGAGGATTCGCAGACGATGAGGAGGCCGCGTGATTAATGTCGGACGTCACGCTGTCGTCGGCGTCTGTCCGCCCAGCAGATACGCTGTGGAGCGAGGTGCCGGCATGTCGTTCGATGGTGATGACCGGTGGGCGCGAGACGCACACCTGATCATCAGCCGTGGAAGCGCTGGCCGGATCTGGGCTAACCAGGGACGCAGCGGGCGTTGGATGTGGCGTCGCGTCCTGTGGGTTTTGATCTTGGGCAGGACCAGGTTTCGGTGGGACCTCGCCTTTGTCCGTAGCTGGCGCCTCGGGTTGAAGCGGCGGGAAGTCCTTAGAGGCTGCCTCTGAGTACGATCTTCGGATGGTGCAGGCGACGGTGGCATGGGGGTCTCCACAACGACGGCACGGAAGGGAGCAGCCCTTTCCGTCGTGGCCATAGGTGCCGCACCTCCCGCAAAACGGTGCCGTGCAGTTCATCCTGAAGTGTCCACTTTCTCCACAACGTCGACACACGCGCTGAATACCTTTGTAGTCACAGGTCACTCGGTGACCTGCCACCCTCAGGTAGTTTGGCACAGGGGACGACGATTTCATTTCCATGCGGACGTACCGCGTCCCAGTGGTCACAGTCGGGCGCGACCCCATAAGTCCTCTGGTAATGTGGAGCACCTTCCCGTAAGGAGACAACGCCTGGGCGAGGGCCTCACTGGGGACGCGGCACGGCAGAAAGAGAACGGTGACCTGTGTTACTTGAGGGCCCAGGGGCACAATGGCGACGCGTTCTCCTCGGATGTTGAGGTGCGACGCGTCCACGATTTGAGCCAGAGCGGCTTCACTGTTGACGGTAACTTGGTAGTTCCGGCCTCCGAAGTGTTGAACGCAGTATACTTCTTCGATTCCTACTATTGAAGACGTCGCGTCAACGACATCTTCGGGACTTGCCCCCTCGGGACAACGACATCGAAGGCTAACGCCTTCTTCGGTGGCTGGCTTGCCATGATGGGCGCCCGCCAGCCCAAGGACGCCCTGAAACGTCAGCTACCCCGAGAAGCGATAACCGGTTGCTCACGCGAGTGTTGCACCCCTATCAGATATCCTCCAGAGCGGCCATGGTTTCAGAGCATCACAAATTCCAAAATTCTACAAGCGTTTGCAAATCAAAAGTAAATTCGAAGAGTGTACCAGTACGGAACAGTCTATCCAATGCGACCTTTTAATTCAATTAATAAAACCACTCATGTTTGATTATAAAACTTGCTTTAATAATGGGCGCTCTTCTGTGGCACATGTGCTACTGCGCAAACCACCACTGCGAGCGCTGGCGCGCCAGGTCTGCCAGGTCTGGGAAACCTGGGAAATGAACCTATTTATTGAAAATACGTTCATCAACGATGATACAGTGAAGTGTAACGACGATGCTCGGCAGTGCTGTATCTGCTGCATTTTATTTTTTCTATGCAGAAACCATTCTAGACAGATCACACAGACGATCCTATCATATATAATCGTAATTAATAATAACTTAAAAATAATTGTGATTCTAAGGTACAGCAAAAGCTTGAAGGAAATGATAATTTAGGTCTTTAATTTTTATATTTTATGAACCTGAAATATTTAGTATAAACGTGGTTATGGACAGATAAGGTAAGGCGGTTGTTTTCGTACATATGTTGCGTTATGAGGAGCCCCGTGGGCGCTGAAAAGTTTTTGGTAACACCACACTCAGAGCTCAACCTGCTCGATCATTATTTGGAACACGTGGAAAGGGACCAAGGAGGTTTAAAAAATAAGCTTTTATTTTGCCTCCGTGAAGGGGACACACACCGCCATGTTCTTGACGCTACCTTACGGTGACGATTCTGTAAACAAACGCAGACAGCTTTGTATTCCTTAATTAAGAAGGCGAATAAGAGCGTCAAATGTTGACTTCGATACATGCCACAAAATGCGACCTTCATGCGAAATTTGAGCAAGAACAAAGCAGCGTTAATCGCAGCCGAAACCGAAACTATTCGAAACACACACTGCGATCACAAGTCAAAGTACGTAGCCAATCCAGTCGAAGCCAAGAGAGAAACAGAAAAGTAAAAAGAAAAGAAAGAAGAAGCAGCTCCGAGCTTGCGCATGCGCACGTTAGTCTTCGATTGTTTCCTTGTTATTGCAGGTAGTTCTATGCTGTAGCCGCGTTAATTTCTTCGTTTCTTGAGAGGCACTAGATGAAATAATGACCTCCCAAGACGCCGAAAGCAAAGGTAAGCACTCGCAACGCGCTGTAGTTGTCGCGACGCTGTGTTCAGGGTTCCGATTTGGTCGGGCTTCATGGCTAAAGGTGGTGTCGGCGCTTTCTGGTTGGGTCATAGGCCAGTCGTCTTATAATATGCCTCTATTTGTTTCTTATCAGGCGGTTATTATTAGCTGTCATAACAAGAATTATCACAACCTAGTGCCTCCTTAAATGTTTTTTTTTTTTTCTGGCTACCTGGTCTTGGGCGCAGATCGAGAGTCGAAGGATCAGGCTAATCGATTGTTTTGCTTGTTATGTGATCGGCTCGTTCGCCTTGTGTGGGTGAAAACGGGGCCGTTCTCTTGTCACTACGTTAGCCTGTACCGTTTGTAGCGTCGAAAGTCTTCTAGACTGTAGTCCACGGGGCTTTGAATGCCATTCGCCATGTCGGCGTGCCCAGACGCCGCAGAAACCGTGGTGCCAGTTCTGTCACCTGTGCGACGCCATTAGTAGCTGTGCTTCTTCCGAATGACTTATGCAATGAAACATTTCGCAGACATGGAGGTCAACGTCTTGGACGAACTCCTGGAGAATGCCGACGACGACGATCTGGCGGCGGAGTTAAATAATGAAGAGAAAAAAGTTGGTGAGTACAACTTGCTGGTTGTTTCGCGATTCGGCGATCTTCCATCCTTCGCTTTGTGTGCTTGGCGTTTCGTACTTCCCAAGCGGTTTTCGAAGCGACTCCTTGCCCAAACGTACTTTTCTTTATTGTGAGGTATGAAAAAGAAATAAAAAAATTATAAAATAAAAATAAAACCTCGACCTGCGCCATAATAATATAGCAGGCACTGTCGTACTCGCGAAGCGCTTATGGAAATGAACCCTTGCGTAGAAAATGCTATGTCAGCGCAACGCTGACGGAGGCTGAAGGGGCGGCAGTGCGATGTTGTGGTTAAAAATCGTATCTCGTTGGATCTCGTTACGGCACGCGCTTAATTACCGTGGAGGAGGCGATTTTTTTAATTACCGATTTTCGCGTATCATCAAGTGGCGTGTTTTCTGTAAGGCACTTTTTCTAACACTATCTCTATTGCGGTACCACATTTGTTACGTTGCAAAATCCACGACTGTTCTGTTGAAAACATGCTCCGTGTGATGACACAACACAAGCTTTTGATTTACTATTATTTCTGAATCGTTTCACCATCAGTGATGCGTAGAAAATGAGTGATGGCACTTGGAGGGGCGGAGTGCGAAGCTAATGATAGATTTGCTGTATCGCCTTGGCAAGTGCAAACATGTCTGCATTGTCTGGAGCTAATGCCTGCCCTCACACTTTTTTTGAGAAGGGTAGCATGGTTCGTCTGCTGTTTTGCGCCTGTCACTACTGTCTGAGCCAGGGTTGTCAGAGATGACGTCACACTGTGATTCTCCGTGAAAAGAAAACTGTGGCTCCTTCGAAACGGTAATAAGTAACATTAAAAAGGCATTGCAACACTTTTCGAAGTAATCATTGAATGACCTCACTGTCAGAGTTTATTGCTTCACGAATTGACTGCCGTAAAAATTTTTAGGGTCTGTCAAGTACGAGCAGAGTTTGTGATTTTTCGCACGCTTCAAGCGCTTCCTCTGACCTTTGTCCCAATGAGCACGCTGAAAGCTACATGGGGGCAAGACAAGAGGGCAAGAAGCGACGTCCATACAGCAGCGCACGTCATGACCTTGAGCACTTTGAACGTGCAGCTCACTTTCAGTGTGGTCATGGGCGTGCTAGTGTAATTCTATATCACGCGTATTTCTAGCAGTATAGAGCGCAGCGCGGGCATGTCGCAGCGCCCCATGGTGGCTGCGGCAACTACGCAGCTCACGATGCTCAAGTCAGCCAGAAGCCATATTGATGTCATAAGCCAAATTGAGCTTATGGCATCATTTGTCGAGAGAAGAGCAAGCGATTTCTATCTGTCTTTGAAACTTAACTGTAAATTCCCTGCCACATGCAGTGCCATAATGTTTGGCTCGCATGTTCGCAGGAGCCTTGACAACCTACCGATCGGCAGCACTTTCTGATCATGTCCAATAGCGTTGCAGGGCCCCTTAGAAAGAAAAAAAAAAGTGTCTTGAACTGAGGCTGTATTGGCCTCAAATGCAGTGCACTGTGCATTAGCGCCACCGAACCTGGAATAAAATGCATTGGACGTATACTTTTGTTATTGTCACATCTTGCTGTAATGCTAGACACTGCTATCTTGTAAACTTGAGGCATTATGTTTTAGGTGGCCTTTAGTAGGTAAAAGCTGAGGTTAATTAGTTCTTTCAGTGTAATTAACTCCTCGGCATCCACTCCCACAGGCAAACGGCTGCCTTCGACACCCAGCACACCGCCGTCCACAAAGGCCTCCGTAGCTGCTGCCGCTAAAAAGACCTCCGCTACTACTAAGAGTTCCGCCGCTTCTAAGCCCGTCAAGAGGGTCGCTTCAACCGACAAGACCTCTTCGCAGAAGAAAGCCCTGCCTCCCCCAAAAGCTCCTCCGGCAAAGCCTGCCGCTGCGGCGCCCAAGAAGAAGCCTCCTGCCAGCGTGCCTGCCGGTTCGTCCTCGGCCGCGCCTGCCGCTACTGCGTCGGCTTCTTCTTCCTCAAGTTCCACGTCGGCTCAATCCAAGACTAGCCCAGCCCAGCCAAAGTTGGTCAAAAAGATACCGGTGAGTGCCCATTGCCAACAGTTCACCCAATTATAAATTTGCCTGGGGGCGTAAATAGAATCGTAAACACACTTCAGTTATACTGGTGTCACTCGAGCACTTTTGATTGCAATCAGAGCCAATCCGGATTGGACATCTTGATCGCGATAACAAGTTGGTCGCTGCTACACGGTACAGCCTAATCATAATCAGGATTAAGCTTGGCGTAGACGTCAGCCAAATCGCGATCACAGAGCCAGATCGCGATCGTCTTGACCCCGATCGGGCCTGATTGCGATTAAATGTGACAGTGTAGCAACACACGATTATGACCTAAATTGAAAGGAATTAAAGTGAATGAAAAATCACCCTTTCCGTCGGTGGGATCTTGACCCACAACCGAGAATTGGAAGGTTGTGGGTTGGTCTAACAAAGAAACTAGCACCTCTAACAATTCTCCTTTCGTACTGTACACTCTTCAGGGGCTATGCTCATAGGACGTGCACACTTAACAGCATCGAATCCTATCTACAACAGTTCCTGTGTTGTTTAGAAATAAATATAATCAAGAGAAAAAGAGAGAAAAAAAAAGAACATTGATGTTGCTGTGTTGCCTCTGCCTGTTCTGTTTGTTCCACACTGTAAGTGATTCTCAATTCCTCTTGACGTTCTGCAGCAGACAAAGATTGCAACCAAGTCTCCAGCAACTGCCGAGAAGCCAGTAGTGATGAAAGCCAAGCCGGTGGTGTCGGCTACGGGAGAGCCGAAGCTGTCAGCGGAAGACCTCTTGAAAGACGAAGCCGCTCAGAAAGGTACTGCACTCGTGGCTTAACTTTTCAAACTTCTAGTTGTTGCAAGAAACGACCGAGGTTGTACGTCTTATCATGGTGAAAGAAGCATTTGAGAAGAGGAATCTGTTAGTCTGTGACAGCACGTGCAGGTCACATCATGTTTGGCGTCATGACCCGGCGAAATGCAGGTTTCAATACTGCATGACTGATGGTGCACCTGTAGTGTGGGAAAGTGTGGAAGCCTCAAGAACATCATTTCCATCAGACAATGATTATGATGGTGATGGCGCAGCACCTATGGCAGGTGAAAGAACACCAGCGGATGATGCAGATAGCGCGGAAGTGCGTTGCAGTTCTGTGTGCCGTTTCACAAGCTGGAGGCGTTAGCTGCACTCGGCGACTTGTCATTTTCGGGGCTCTCCCAAACTGAAACTGAGACTCGTCGGTAATTAACGGCTGTAATTCATTATCTGTCACACACTTCAGTGAGCGATGTGCCGTGTTATGACTAATGGGCCCCCAGCAACATATTTCAGCAAAAAAAAATGCCAAACCAATATTTTTGTGTGCAATAATTATTAAAGTGCAATAATTAAAGTGCAATAATTATTACAAAATCGGATAACTTTCCGTTCCAAGCATCCTAAACATAAGGCTATTCTACTGTAAATTAACCTCCCCCTCCAATATGTTTAGTTCTTTTCTGCCTTGCCGAGCCCTCACTTGTGACAACACTGGCCCTTTCGCACTTCTAAAATGAAAATCTGGTGCAACTTCGCATTTCACTTTGATGTTTCGTTTGAGTTAAGCGTTGCATTACCACCATTTCACTTGTAACTGTGCTTGCCAACACGAAATCTGATAAGACATGTTGGCCTTGGCAGGAATGGCGATTAAGAAGACAGTAGCGAAAAAGATACCAACCACACATCAAACACAGAACAAGCCAGTCAAAAAGCCTGTGGCGCCACCAAAGGCAGCTGCCCCAAAAGTCTCCGAGACTACTGCATCTGCAACAAAGGCAAAGCCTGAGAAGGTGGCTGTCACGGGTGAGTCTAATGTGTCAAGGACCACTTGGTGCTTGCTCTTTTATATTTTTCTGTTGTTTAAGGCTAACCGCATAGAAAGCCTAGGCCAGATAAACGTGGATATGGATTAACCTTTGTGGGAAACCTGATGTCTGAAGTACAAGCAGAAGTGTCTTGGAAACTAGCCAGAATACCACAACCAAAAAAAAAAAGGAAAAGCAGGAGTGACACATGATAATGGCACGATGACTTAGAATGTGACCTGAGAGATCTGAAGGAGCTGAAACATCTAGGAAGCAATGTGCCTGGACCGGCTTTGTTGCGACAACCACAAGGTAGGGCACGTCATCTTTGGTGCTGTATGGAGGCTGGCACAAAGAAAACTATGCCATTGACAGCTTTGTGGCCTTGCCAAGATTGCATGAGTGGCAGATGCTACTCACTCGTATTGAACGTAGCCAATGTGAAATTTTGTTGCTGTCATTCTTTAAAGGTGTTGAATCTTGAATAAGCTCACCCCTTATTGAAACGGACACCCCTTACTTAGGCAGGTCATGTCCTACCTTTACTGTGGTTGTCCCGCTGTCTCCAAGCTTATGTGTGGGACGATGCTTAGTATTGCTTTCGTCCCAGAATGCCCATGCTGTGGTGCCGAATCGGCTGTTTTTTTCGTGCGACGGTGCGACCCAAAGAGAAAAAATTACATTTGACTGGCAGGAGGCAGTGAGGCTGCTGTTAGTGAGGCAGCTGTAGCCCTGGAAGCATGGTTGGTCAGAGAGGAACTTTTGCCGAAGAAATTGTCGTGAAGATCGATCACACGATTGCTTTGCTTCCTGAACTTTTTATGAAGCGACCACTTCTGTTGTGCACATTCTCCCGATCCAGCTGTATGATGACATTCCTGGTGTGTTGGCTGAGATTCGTAGCCGGGACAAAGTGCCTTGACCACGCTGCCTTGATGTTGTGTTGGAAGCATGTGAAATAATGCTGAAATGCGAATGAAAGTTTGCTGGAGAGCTCGCTTCTGTCTCAAACCCCCATACTGCTTTGGCATCTGAGGAATGCAAGCATTTTGTAAAAAAAAAAGGATTATCCTTTGTAGGTATATATGTAGTTTCATGCCCTTCAAATAGGTGCTTTCCTGGATATGTCATTAGAATTTTATGCAAGTTTTTTATTCCTGCTATTGACAAGGGTAAACTTTCTTGCTTGCTCTGCCCTAGAGAAAGGATAGTGAGACGTCCCTCAAGGCTTTTGATGCAGAAAATCTAATCAAACTTGAAGTCTATTCACTTTGGATTGTCATAGTGGTTGCTTTACTGTGGTCGAAACAGAAATCGTGGATTTGTTGGATTCCTCGAATCGTGCCAAAGCTATCAATGCCCTGTTTAGTAAAATCTGAAGAAGTGCTTTTCCCTAAATCTTGCCAAATGAGATGAGCAAAAACAGACTGATTTTCTGCAGTTTAACTCGAACAATGGCTTTACAACTCGACTTGTTCTTCCCCTCATGTCAGCACTGAATGATGGTAAAGAGAACACCTACTTTAGTGGATCGATAGCTGTGGTGTTCTGCAGCTTAGGCTGAGGTTGTGGGTTCAATCCCGGCTGCTGCACCTCAGTGGGGATCAAATGCAAGAGCATTTAGCTTGCTTAACATATGTGCATGTTAAAGGGGCCCTGCAACACTTGTTCAGCATGGTCAGAAAACGCTGCCGATCGGTAGTCGAGTCTCCTGAGAACACGCGAGCCAAACATTACAGCGTAGCACGCCGCCTGAAATTTACAATTGATTCTTGAAGTCGGTTAGAAATCGCTTCCTCTTCTCTCAACAAATGATGCCATAAGCCCAAAGTCCATGGCCATTGGCTGATTTGAACATCGTGAGCTGCATTAGCTACCACGGCTGCTGTAGGGTGCAGCCACATGCCCGCGCGCACGTGATCACACTGAAAGTATGCCGCGCGTTTGAAGAAAAACAGGAGTGCTCAAGGTCATGACGTGCGCTGACGAACGGATGCACCTTCTTCTTGTCCCCTTGTCATCCCCTCCTCGTAGCTTTCAGTGTGCTGCATCCCGGCCGCGGCAGTTGCATTTTCGATGGAGGCAAAAATGTGTGAGGCCCATGTACTTAGATTTAGGTGCATGTTAAAGAACCCCAGGTGGCCGAAATTTCCGGAGTCCTCCACTACAGCGTCCCTTATAATCATATCGTGGTTTTGGGGCGTAGAACCCCAGGTATTATTAAAGAAGCGTATGGGACATTCTCTAGGAACTTATGATGAAGAAAAAAGTGTTGAATGTCTTGCAATGCTCGTTGAGTTTTTGTTGCAAATAAAATGGTGTTGCATTCAACGTGTGATCCTGCCTTCTCGACAGCTCCAAAGCCAGCTCCAGTCTCGCCGATCGTCGTCGTGGCCTCAAACAAGATGCACGTGCCCGACGAAGACCCGGATCGACTTCACGTGACGCCCACCGCGGAGGAGTTGCAGGTGGCGGAAGAGCCCCTTCCGCTGCCGCCTGTGGTTGGCGGAGGAAGCTCCCTGTCTAGCATGCACACACGCCCTCTGGACCCACTCTCGAGCTTCGTCATGGGTGGCAGCTCGAGTCATGTGAGCGGCATCCCCGAGGTCCGAGGGGGCGGACGTACCTCGGCCAACCCGAGCTTCGACGGCCGAAGTGACATTTCGTCTTCCGGCCACGAGAGCTGCTCGTGCAGCCTCGGCTCGAGCACTTCGAGGTCGCGGTCGGTGTCCAGGTCTAGGTCACGCTCCAGGTCGCAGTCCTACAGCGTGTCTTCATCGGCGGCTTCAGAACCGGGTGAGCACTTTGTGAGGAGGGTGTTGGAATGTGGGTGTTGAATCATGTTGTGTGTAGACTGCAGGCTTCTTGTGTAACTGATGGGTTGCCCCTACCAGGAATGCCTTCTGAGTAGTTTATATACAGTTGCACAACCATTTATTTATTCTAATCATCTTAGCTCAAGTGAGACGTGTGATGAAGAGCACCTATCGATTCTTCATATTGTCTGTTGAGTTGCCAGAAGTGTAAGAAATGCTAGTAAGCTGCGCGTGTCTCGCATGGCAAAGTTTTGGTGACGCTTGTATTGATGTGTGGTACTTGGTGGCATCACTTTCCATCATTGTAATGTCCGAGCTTACATTTTCACTTCCGTTTCTTCATTAATATGATTCTGTAAAGAGCGCTCAAAATCTTTTACAGGTGACCGTTCGCCGAGGCACCACGTCTCTCGCAAGAGGCGTCATTCTCCAATCATCTACGACAGAAAGAACAGAAGCGTGGAAAGTGAGTGTTTGTGTGAACTCTCAGTTCTGAAGGACTAGTGTTGAAGTTGTGGTTGGTGATGTGTATGTGGTGAGCTGTATCAGGTGTGCCATCTTTTAAGGCTTACTTTCTGATCTAGGGAAGCTTTTTTGTGCACTTGCTACTTGCTGAGGCTGTCTGGTGATCTGATGTATTTTCTGATGATCTAGGGTGCTTAAAATTACGATATTCTTCTGCAAGGGAACGTAAGACGGAAAGTGAAATCTGAATAGGTTTAACGTTTGCTTGTGCATCTGAGCACATAGCCAAGAGGGCCTAGAAGTAACCACGTTGATAGGCTTCACGAGGTTTAAGGGGGGAAGAGGCACTTTGACATGAAGCATCTTTTTATTTAAGTTAGGATGATGAAAACTTCGGTGATCATGTATTTACATGTGTAAATAGCAAATATGAACTCAGTTTTTATGTAGCCGTTACGACAATTTTTTAAATTAATCATTCATTAAAATTTCGTTTAATCACCTTTTTAATAAATTGGCTACTCGGATCCTGCTGAATTAAATATCATTGCATTCTACAGTTATCAAAGAGTGCAAAAAGCAAATTTTATGGTTCTAGCTTTCCTACAACAAAAGTTATGAAGCTTCAAAATCCGCCACTCGATTACAGAGAAAATGTATTTTTGTTATTTTCTCTCTTGTAAAAACTTACGCTTTTCTATAGTAACATATGACACTTTGTTGCACTCACTAAACGTCCAGCTTTTCAGTAATACAAAAATGATCAAAATCGAGTGTACCAAAGCTGAGAAACGCTCGCTAAAAGAATGACAGGTGGCCAAAAAATTGAAACTGAGAAAAAAGCAAAAAACTAAACTCTGTATCTTCAAGGAGCGCTACACAAGTAAAAATGCTTTACTTTGCAAATAAATGCCTTAGAAGACACCAGGAGAGTAGCTTATCACATTTTCCAATCGAAACGGCCCCAGTGCATGTCATTTCAAGCAGTTTGTTGATTGCGGAGAAGTCGACGATGCCGTAGTTAGCCGCCGACGGGTCAGAGCCCTCGCACGCTGTTGCGAGCGTGCGCAGCTTGCGCTCGCTAGCGGAAGTTGCCGATAAGCCGGAGATCTTATCTTCAGTCTCTTTCTGCTGTTGCGCACGATCGGCGCTAGTCAAGAACGTCGTGTCGATCCTTCTACCACGCTTCCTATCACTGACGTCGTCGAGGCGGCTGCCGACACAGGTGAAGTCGGCATTTCGACCGATGAATCGCGTTCCGCCACCACGCCGTCCTCCGCTGGATGCGCTTCTGATGCACCCAAGCCGTGATCTCGCTTTTTTTTTTTTTTTCGAATTTATGAGCGCTGCGCAACTTTCGATATGGCTTCGCCACGATCAAAGTTCCAAAACGCGGCCGAGAGCGTAGGCCTAATTCACTCCCGGCGGCTGCGGCGCACTTCGTCTAGCTCGCTTGGCGCCGTGCCAGCAAGCCGCCGCAACGTGCAGTCTTTGTTGAGGATGATAAAAATGCCTGCTCCAGTTTCTTGCCAGCTTGCGCGGGTTGGAACTTTACGGACGTAAATCGACGAGGACAACACAGTTATACTACGGCGACATCAACTTGCCGCTTTGCGTGCACTGTAGCAGACAGCGCGGGAGGCCCGACGAATCGGAAGGCGTTATTTAGTCACGTGGGCTCACTGTGCCAATAGGCTCACGCGGAGGGACCTTTTTTTTGGCGTGGATTTTCTACGTGAATTCTGAGTGGACGGAAACAAGGGCGGCGGGATATTCAAGAAAAAGCGCGGCTCTTTCAAATGCGACCAAGATGGCTGCCGTAGGTAACGTAGAACGGCAACAGCGCGGCGCTGAATAAGCCTGTTTTTTACGCGTTCATCGCTAAAAATTTAGCTCGCTGATGGCACATAAAATGCTGTCAAGGCTAAAATACTGATCTAAGACGCATGAAAATTGGCGAGGTTATGCATCAGTAGCGGCAGAATCCAAATAAAACATTTTCAAAAATTCGATTTTTTTTCTGATTTTCGGTCTCAAAGACCCGCTTCCCCCTTAAAGAGGTGACTGAGCTGCCTGGCTGTCATTAAAAAAAAATAATTAAATGGATCTAGTATCGTCCTTTCATTCAATGATGTAATGACAGATCACGAAAGTGGAGCATTGCGTTAAAAAATAACGCAGTGTCCTGTAAATCGACATAAAAAAAAAGGAACACTGCACATGTGGTGCCTGTGAACTCGCACGCAAATTCAGCATTTCTGTTAGGCAAGTCGAATTGATTTGCTGGTAGCTGACAAGCGGCATCTTGTTTTCAGGAACTCCAAAGCGGCCACGAGTTTCTTCATCTGTTGGAAGACGAGGTGAGTCAGTCTTTGCCGAG
>NW_023615803.1:0-31941 GCF_013339695.2 Rhipicephalus sanguineus | reverse complement strand
CCTTCGTGCGGTCGCTCCTGTGTTTTAACGATCGACGTCGCTGCTTTGCTATTTACCTTTTATCTGATTATTGAGCGCTTAAGAAATGTATTTTCTTTTGCGGCTCAGCGTTTATCTTCGTGTGCGTGCATTCAAATAACGTTCTTGCTTTGTTCGGTAGCCATGAAGAAGTTACACGCACCCTATATCGTTTTCTGAACGATCGTAAAAGCCGCGTGAAACATAGCAGCAGCAGCACATGGGTTTATTCGCAGACATCCGGTATACCACCAAGAACGTGTCCGATTTCCGATGAACGTGTATAGTGTGATTAGGGAACCTTGATGAGTGAACGTTTTACTTCGTTATCACATTTTTTTGTTTTCCTGTACAGACGATGCTCAGCGCGAGGGGCATTAGTAGCTATAGACCAATCCGTTATCACTCTGTGTGTTGTCAGCGAATACGCATGCTCAGCTTATAGCTTCCGGACTTCGTCTTAGGACGTTAGAGAATAACGTGCTATTGCACTTCTCGCGGTGCTGTCGCCGCACGTGTCTTTGTAATATTTGCGCGAAGTGCTGTCATAGTTCTGCGCCACATGACTCGTGGAGGTTGGGTTGCGTAATAGCAATGACGTCCTAATATGATCTCTAACTTATATATGGGACCACGCGTGCGGCATGCCCCAGTTAATGGGCGTTCGGGCGAATCTGGCAAGCGTACTTCTGCCGTTCACCTTGACGTTTCACTCGTCCATATTGTTTTGTTTTGTTTTTAGACAATACAGATGTTTTAATAAAAAATCTATGACAGTCACGCTCCCGTCGTTTTCGCACGCGAACTCTAGGCCGAGGTGGAAATACTTTGCCGCAACTAAAATAGTTAGTCTGTCAGTGTCGGAGCACTGCCGCTCCGTGTGTGTCAGCACCGCTCCGTGTGTGTGTACCTCCTTTCGTTTTTGTGCCCTGCGTGGGGCAGTGTTTGTTTCCTGTGCGACGCGCCACCGAAACGTGAGACGTTCGAACTCACGGCTTTTTACGAGCGTATTCCGCGAATTCTGTGTACGCGCTGGCTGCAGGGGTGTGGTCCCCGTGGGGAAAAAAGGCCCATCTCGACGGAGGAGCCAGGCCGGAGCCTCCTGGCAAGAGAGTGAGCCTCGAGGCACGAACTGGGACGGACCGCGGGGCAGCCAGAAGAACGACATGTAACCTTTGTTTTAATACAGTTTGCTTTAAATCTTAAAATTGTATTCTTTCCTTCATTATTTCCCTGACAAGTCCATATCCGAAACTAAAATTGCTGCGGATATGGACTAAAAAACTTCTAAGTTTTGCTAGTTTACTATGTCCACAGCGGCAGAAATTTATGCAATAATTTCCGCCTTGTGTTTCATACATCGAGGTCCAGGACATCTTCGCTGGACACTTCCGAGAGATGCCTCGTTGCTCTGCGCAAAAGAAATCGGCTTAGTACAAACGAATAGCAGATTGACACAAGAGATACAGAAGACGTACGCTATAGCGAAAGGTTTACGTAACAACATTCAAATTCATGCCAGGTCGCTGTCAAATCATGCGAAATGTCACAGCTGCACCGTGGCAACATGGAACTGCAATATATTTGGAAAAGCTCGTGGTTTGCTTGAGCGACGTCTATACGGAGAAGTCTTGTGTTCGATGGCCATGAAAGACATTCAAAACATAGATGCCCGCGCATTAGTACAATTTTATGAGGATTCCGGAAGTATCACAATATACTGAAACAGTAGCTTTTATTACTGATCGTTTCCTTATTGTTACTTCTAGCAACATAAAAGCTCTTGGTTTAACTTCCTTTTTTTTTTCATTTCCTTGTGTGTGAGGTTTTCTCTCTGCGTACCTGACTCGCATTTAGGGGCGGCAGTCGAGAGAGGCCAGTAGCTGCTGTGGACAGGGCCCAGAAATTTCTTAGAGGGGAGGGGGGGGGTTCAACATTATACTTTGTGTGTTCGTGCGCGCGTTTGTATGTATACGTTGTGTCCATACATGCAAAATCGAGAATTATGGAGGGGGGGAGTAAGCCCCCCCCCCTCTCTGTCAGTGGCTGGTGTGAACGCTTTGTTTGCGTGACATTTATCTTTTCTACTCCAAACGAAACATGCGCATGTTTTCGTCGTTGAGTTTATTTCTCTATTTGAGTGCTTTTTGGACAATTTTCTGACGACGATATCGCGTAAGAGGACGGGTAACATGGCGATTCCCCACCTCTCCCTCAAACCGTATTTACTTAAAACAACAACAAAAAAAGATGCCTATGCTGCACGTGTCAACTCGAAGTCGCAAACTTCATTCTCGGGAATGGAGCATCGCCGCGTGCCGCAGCACGCGCTTCTCGATGGACCACGCTGGAGTTTCCGCGACAGGGTGCCCGCCCTGCCGGGCGCGGCGGAAACACTCGGGCATACAAACCAATACGAGTGACTGCTAACGTGACCATGCCGCCGTGCGCGACCATCAAATGGGGAAAAAGAAGCGTCGAGACCGGCCGTATTGTTGTATCCGCAAATGCCACAAAAAGGTCTTTAATAACTGAAAAAAAAAAACGTCCAGAGCATAGTTGACTCCCTTCGGCTTGCTTTCCACCGTGCACATGGGTTGGTGCTCTGGAAAACATCACAAATCTTCTTTTGAAACTGGCCTTGAAAAAGTTAAAGAAGCACATGACAGCTTAGGTTGCGTAAGCATCGCGCCGTACATTACACATACCGTATTTACTCGATTGTAACATGACCACGATTGTAACGCATGTGTGACATCATTACGTCCAGGAAAAAAAAAAATAGAATTTCGGTATTCGATTGTACCGCGAGGGTCGACGTTAGGTTGCAAAAATCTAGAAAAAAAAACTGTTACTTCGAGTAAACGGTATTATACGTCCTGTCCACGTGCACAGCTCTAGACCGTTACAAATCCTGACCGCTAGAAAACGTATTGTCTACGCATTTCCATTGCTGCTCCACACTGCATTCAAACTCGGAACACCACGAAGTCATTTACCGTTAGGGTTCTCAAAGGTATTTTTTAAGTATCAGGCTTAGATGACGGCCGATCGCAAGTTTGCAAACGGTCTGCAGACGATGGCGATTCGACGTCGTTAAAGCACGAGGACCTGCGACGTCTTTGTATTTCCGCTAACACCACTGATCTCACTGTACACCGGCCTTTTTAAAACATTTGTTTCACGCTTCACCGTCAGCTTCAAAAACGTTTTTAAAGACTGCAATACGAGCATTTAGTGGGCACATGCAAGCCTTAAAACACCGTAAGCAAAGCGTGTAGCGAAACAGGTTCTGTAATATAGTACAAGAGCTGTAACTACAGATTACGTAAATGTGATATGCTCGCTCAAACAGCCGTCACTCACTGGCTGAATGTTCTCAGTGCTGCCTGAGCACTAACTTTTCAAAGCGGGCGCACAACGAGCACACTGCATATACCGTCGAGCTTGCAGCGCAATTCTGAACACACTTACCTGTAAGTTCACGTCGTGCGGTGCTTGACACTTCGCCGAAAGGTAACAAGCGTTGTCTCTTCGAAAAACAGCTTCTTCCACGTCGACATACTTCGCATTGGACAGCTTCCGTCCTTTCGACAGCACACTCTCGCGAAGGTACCCGTCCGCACACATCACATCACTGAAACCGCAGCGGAGAATAACCGAGTGGCATATCGCTGCTCGCCCGCTGCGCCACAGTGCAGCGAAGTGTCCGCGATCTTCGCTAGTCTTGCTCGTTCCAAAGTACTACAAAACGCGCACATCGAGCAAAGCCGCGGTAGTGTCGAATGACTTCAGCATGCGTTTTGAACGTGCCACGAGTATGGTAGGGCACGTTGAAACGTGCCGTCGTACGCCTCGCGGCGGCTCTGTATTACTGGATGTTTCTCAGCAGCTCGCCAGGGCGGCGCAGCTGTACATTGGCGCGCCACCTGGCAGCGCTGCCACCCATACGACGAAAACAAGCTGTGTGCACACGCGCGGGCTTCGACGTTCGCGTGCTGCCTGTCACTGGAAAGCGTGGCTCGGCGGGAGGTTGGGCGAGGAGGAAGGAAAGACCTCCTCGAGGCGACACGACACGTGTGGCCTGTCGTCCTTTGGAAAGACCAGATGCGTGGCGATTGTCGTCACGGCCTCCGTAAAATGGTTGTGTGTAAGCGAGTTAATTCTTGAACGTGGATGCGAAATCACACTGCGTATAGTTCTAACGAATTAAGCCTATCGGAAGAAAAGTCAGCCGCGCAGGACGATGCGCGAACTCTTGCTTCGCCTTGCAGAAGCACATACAACACCTTGTGTATTGCAGTGATTTGACCAATACAACATAAGCCGCAGGTGCAACGAGAGAATCCTAAGCCTCACGATGAAAGAACGATGCGCCTGAAGTAGGCAATATGATGCTGCAGGGTGTTGCCCACCGAAAGGCACATATAGTAGCGCTATGAACAGGCGCACAAATAGTTCTTTGATAGCACAACAGTTCTTTGATAGGCGGGCCGCGTATATACGCATCTGACGTTGCACTGCAGGAAGTGCAAAGAAGCTATAATTGCAAGCCTGTGCTTGGGCAAACAGTAATGCACAGTCACAAGGGCTCCGCACAGAGGGAGATAATATAGAGGTCTTCCATATCGGACGGAGGGGCCAAGTTGCATTAGTCATCCTTCTGTTAATCTGCAGGAGGGTGAGATAGCCTTTCTAGAACGACGCGTGAGATAATCGTGCTGGGCGCAGGTTTTTGTCATCTTTTTATGTCGACTCGTTTGGTTTTATCTGGTCTAACTGCGTTTTAAATATGTTTTTTTTTTCCTCAATAAAGAAGTCAGTGGCTGGTAGCGCGTCGTCCTGTGTCCATCTTGTCTGCCGTGTCATTCACGCCCCCCTATCATGAACCACACCGACTCGCCCAACTTTTTATTATTTACAAATAAGACGGTGCGCGTCGCCTATCTTGTAGGGTCCAAGGAAGTGCGATTCCACGTTTCGCCACAATGTTGTCTACACAATTCTGTCCGACAATCTCCCGTGGTAGCACGTTCCACGGTGAAACGAGAACTTAAATGTATGTGTCACTCCTTGTTTACGTGAGGCCTGATGGGCTTATCAATGCAGTTTTTAATGGAATGACGATGGGGTGGTTTCAAGCGATGATGTTTATCTATGTTCATACAATAGCGACACAGCGTGAAAAGGACTTCGTTGCAGCCACTCGTCGTCGACAAGCCACTGCAGGCATGATCCCTCGAATATTACTCACGCTATCGTGTCGGAAATACTTGCGGTAAGCGAACCGCATAGAGCCTTACCTTGACGATTTCCAACCGATCTGCAAGGTAAACATGATGGCGGTCCCAAACTCTTATGTCGTATTCGATAATCTGTCACAGTAATGCTTTATATGAGCTCTTAACTTGAGAGAAGCTGGAGTCACGGCCCTTCGCAAGAAGTGTTCTGGATGCTGTCGCATACATATTCTGAATTTCGATTGAACATCGCACTTCGGGGTTTGTGCAACAGATATATTATTGTCGAGGATTTTTTATGGCTTATCGCATTCAGATCGCTTTCTTGATTTTAATTTCCTTAGTCAAACCTTGACACTCGAACGCCAGTAACCATCAATTCCTTCAAAAAGCCACAAGCGTTAATAACCTACAACGGTAGTGCGTTTTAGTTTCTCCTTCGTATATATCGGCGCCTTCTGATTCACACTTCTCGCGATCCCTCTTAATGAATGAACGAAGCCACGTATAGATTCTCTCGCAATGGTGACTCGTCGAGCAATATCCCGACGAAATATCCGGTAGATCCAGGAATGTGTCATGGCCGCCTTGCGCCTGACTTTACTCGCAGCGTGCCTTCGAGGCACAGTGCCTGTGCATTTCGGTTTTGCCGGAAAGCGTATCTTCTTTCCACAGTTTGTGTCGCCGGCGTTCTCTTTATTCGTGTCTTTCCACGGGCGCCAGATTCGCCCAGCTTTGTCACGTTCGCCGAGTGCATGCATTCGTTCGGCTGCCGCCCAAGGCCATCGTATACGCGCTGCTGCGCGCGAACTCGTCGTCTCTTCGGGAACAGCAGCAGTGACAGCAGCACTGATAAGTCACTTTCCAGTTTCGCAATCTTCGTGCCGATGTTCGATTCGGCGCACGAAGTGCGCGCGCTGCGTGGCCTGCCCGGCTCGATCTGACGCGCCTTCTCTCCTGTTGCCCGTGAAAGTGGGCCGCTCTGTGTTGGGGATGCAACGCGCATCTCGATGACCTGCACTCGCATCCAAGAGCGTTTAGACGACGGTCCCTGGTTATAGTTTAAACTATTCAAGGCCAACAACCGCGACGCGTGGCCACGTTCGATCATATAACGAGGTCGTTCGACCATTCGATAGGATTGCAGCACTCAGCTGTAAGTTTACTTGTCCGCCCGAGTGTATTGCGCAACTTGCATACGCGGCGACATTTGACTAATGACAAAGTGCGCACTTCGAGAGGACGAAAGACGGCAACGCATGACGCGGTCCTCGTGTTGTGGTACTCGTCAGACTGAGTTAAGAACGATGTCCTTATCGAATTCCATCCTTGTCTGGAAAAACTGTTTGGGGTTCTTCAAAGCCATTGTGGTAAGTTAGCGCAACAAAATGACGCAGGAACATTTTTTATCTTGTATTTTATATTTCTAACTGTGTATATACATAACGACTCTGGCAACAACGCTGATTTATTTATGTTCGTGCGTGCGTTTGCATGTGTGCCTGTATAATTATACACGTGCAAATTTGAAAAAAAAATCACAGCATATCCACGAAGTGAATGATGATGAAGGAGCTTTCTCCAGAGGTTAAATCCGATAAGCCGTGAATTCTCTGTACATCTGCTCAATCATCATCATATAAAGAAGTGACACGAGAGTTCTTGTGGTGTGATTGTACACACACATTACATACACAATGTTTATAATTTACATATCGATGCACTATATACACAAATTTTCATATTGATGCAGTATGTACATTTTGTTCAAGAGCTTATTTACGGATCACATAAGCTCGGGGGAACGTTTTCCTTTTAGTATAATGGCTTTGTATAATGCCTCGGTGCTGGTAGTGACTTGTTGCTTGCTGTCGGCGCTGGCGTCTCTATTCGGCCGCGCGAGCTCTCACTGCACGGTCCTTGGCGGCGAGCCCGCGATGCTGCTGCATTGCGAGCTCTTCGCGCTGCTGCCTTGGCTTCTTCGGTGTTCACGATGAGTAGCGGTAGCGAAGTGCACTGAGTGATGTCCGGCGAAAGAGAAGGAAGCGCGCCAACAGCGACCCTCTAGCGGTCCCCTATCAAACTAGAGCATGTGCCTAGAGCGGAGCACCGGCGGCGCGCCATCTAGTGACCGCTCAGGAATCAACGGAGAGTACAGCTGCGCCTCTAGCGGGAGCAATGAGAACTAGCGTACACGGCAGGAGGGACGAGACTACCCCCCAGCAAAAGGAGCAAGCTCCTAAAAATTCAGCGGGAAGGTTGGACCCCCCTCCCCTCCCCGACTACGCCAGTGGCTTCAACACTTGGCGCGTCATGCAGCGCGATGCTATTCACGAATGACACGTACCAGCTGTGGGAGGGGCATATCGCAATAAAACTACGGCGGGGACCTGGCGTTAGTGGACATAAAGCGCGATGTGACTCTATAGCTCGGCCCACTTGGCGCAGAGAGAAAGTGGCCGCACGCTGGTCCATTGGCGCAC
The DNA here is from genome assembly GCF_013339695.2 of Rhipicephalus sanguineus. NCBI lineage: Eukaryota > Metazoa > Arthropoda > Arachnida > Ixodida > Ixodidae > Rhipicephalus > Rhipicephalus sanguineus. Next base: position 24,200 of record NW_023615803.1, on the reverse strand, counting down.
AAGCGCCGGGACGCGGCGTGCGTTCCCGTTGCGGATGAATGAGCCACGACTCCATCGAGGGCGCCAAACAAGAGCGGCCATTCTCGCAAGATGCCACGCGTGGTGGATGCGAATTGTTGCCTCGCAGCGCCGCATGATGATTGCGCGCTCTCCTTTCGACGGCAGTGAAGGTCGTCGCCACGTGCACGATTTCATCGCGGCGGTGTCGTACACCGCCGTCCCGCGAGCACGCGCGTTGCCGTGGCGGCGCCTTTTAAACCGATTGCGCACGCGTTTGCGTCGCGGTTTTGTGTCGCCAAGGCGGAAAGCTCTGGCTGCACGCGCTTCTTGCCGCGCGTGCGCGCACGGTCGCCACGATCACCGAGCGAAGCGAGACAGCCGGTGTTGTGCGCCAGCCGTGACAAAGGCGACTCGAAACAACGAGCGCTTGACCACGGCCGCTGGATAAAAAGCGCTTTTTATCCAGCGGCCGTGGCTTGACTTTATTTTTCAAAGAGGCTTGCCACAGCGTGACAGCCCCGTGCCGCGATGGTCAGGTTTTTGCGCCCGCTGAATGAGGCTACATGGTGGTCGGAGATACAAGCTGGTGCATCTTTTCAGTGGGTCGGGATAAAAGACGGATTATTATTATTATTATTATTATATTATTATTATTATTATTATTATTATTATTATTATTATTATTATTATTATTATTATTATTATTATTATTATTATTATTATTGATGTCTCTGTCTGTCTGTCTGTCTGTCTGTCTGTCTGTCTGATGTAAACCGCGTGCCTGCATCTTGGTACGCGCGTCGTCATTTCACAAAAACTGTAATCACATGGCGTGAGTGTATGATGAACACGATGGCAGGTCTCTACATAAATCTTTGACTTGATGTCGTCCATATCATGGCATGACTGACTCAAATTGTATTATGTATACGTTGTAAAGCCGTCGTGGTCGTTTTATTAACACAGTAGATACTGAATCTTGCATGAATGCGTGGCAAACACGCGGTAATGATAATTTCTCCCGAAACAAGTATATGATTGCGATGCACGCCGTAGTATATATAGTGACACGACCGCTGAATGCAAACGGTAGTAGACTGAGGTTCTTTAACGCGCACCTAAATCTGAGTATACATGCGTGTTCTTTCGTTTCGCCCCTATCGAAATACTGCCGTCCGGTGACCGGGAAACGAACCCACGCGTCCTCAAGCTTCGCAGCGCGACGTCATCTTACCTGCTAAGTGCGGCGAGTAACACGCGATAATGAATGTCATGACTGATGACATGACAACTCATGCATGTGTGGGTGTCATGACATGATTGTCAAAAATGACAAGATGTGATTGTTGTCATTACTGCAGCTGGGATATCCCAATGAACAGGGCATAATATAAAGGATATGGCGTGGCATGTACCTCATTTACCCTCGTATAACCAACGCTGTATGTCCAACTTTCACCTAGCGCTCTGTGATTTGTAGGCTGACTGCTGTTGAGTATCACAGGTCATATTGCCGGAATGCTGGCTAGTGGTGTCTAACTGTTGACTGGTGCGCTAATATTGGCTAATATTGAGTGCTGGCTAGCAGCGCGTGTTAGCGAGCACTGAAAAAAAAATATAGGCAAACTCTCGGCTAGTTGGTGTTGTCGAGTGTTGAGTGTACTTGCTAATGTTGCCTAACTGTGGGCTACTTGTCAGCTATAATGGTGGCTGTACATGTTGTGTAACGTTGACTAATGGCCCATATATCCGCTCTTATGACAACATAATAAATATTACATATGTACATTGTCACTTATAGTCCACCGTTGCTCGACCCCTCAGGAATACGTCAACGAACGCCGCTTTTATGATGTTGCGTCACGCTCATGCGCGTCCATCTGTGTGCGGTGTGACTATACGTCTGCGCTCAAACGCGCATGCCGACGTTAAGTCGCCCATCAAAGAGCCGTTTAGGGGTTACGGTGTAGTCGACGTGCAGGCACACAACCATTCGATTCACACCAACACGTCGACCCGCCTCGTGTCGCTTGTCTCAGTGTCAGACAATGCTTAACATTCAGCTCCTTGCTGAATGCTTCGTGCAACGTCGATTCCCACAGTGCGTGGGACATGTTCCCTTCAAGTATGTTATCGTACCGACTAGCGGGGGTTGACACGTAATACTCCATTGTATTTATTATTAGAGGACTACGAGACGTAACAGTTGCCGTGGCAATGCTCTCCAATCAACACGTACGTGTAGAGATAGAGAATTGGTCGCATAAAGCCAGGCAAGTGCTCACAGCTCGTTGCAGCTCTTGCATTTGACGCTATATCGCTGCGTGCGTGTGCTCTCCCCGACTTGCTCTCGCTTTTAGGGGCGAAGCTCCTTAAAGCGGCACCCGTTCGTCCCCGTCGTAGTGCGTAACCAGTCTTAACGCTAGTATACCAGATCTTGACCTCCAAGGTGGTGCCGGTGGGAGATTTCTCCTGCACTCTTAAAAAAAAGTTAGTAAAAAGGTTGTAACTGCAAGCAAATAGGTAGTAACTGCGGCGGTTACTAACTTTCTTGGACCGTTACTAACCTTTTGCTACCTGTTTACTACCTACGTTAGTAAACAGTTACTACCTGCAACCGTTGCTAACTTTTTCCTACCTGTTTACTACCTACGTTAGTAACTGCAAGCAAATAGGTAGTAACTGCAGCCGTTACTAGCTTTCATGGACCGTTACTACCTCACCTGGCCGTTAACTATACTTAATCTAAAATTGTAGTTAATACCTATTGTGTTAATTTATAACGGGAATCGTCTCGACACATCATTTTAGATCGAAAAATTGTGAAGAAAATGTCCATGGATCAAGAAAAAAATATAAATTTTCTTTTTAAAATTACGCAACCGTGATTTCTAAGCATCATTCTCCTATTCTGAAAACGTAGGAGCAAAAGTTAATGAAGTGTAAGCAAGTGCTATATGCGTTTTAGTACACAATATAAATTCCAACAAGCTAGCATGAGAGGCGGATGTGAAAGAATCACAGGCGGTTAAAATTAATCCGGAGTCCCTCACTATACGACGCGTCTCATAATCATATTGTTGTTTTGGCACGTGAAATCCCAGATATGATTATTAGCTTTTTACTGTCTATGTACTAGCACAGGAATTCATTGAAATGCACTGAGGCTATGTTAGTCGGCTTAGTACCTTGTCTCGGCCGCTGTACATAATGCTTTTTTTGCGGCAGTTTTATAGCAAATAGACATGACATATTGTTTCTTTTAATACGGTTGGTTAAAAGTCTTGTGCTACGTCCCCAAGCGCACATATTCCGGTAGTAGGGTAGGGTACTTTAGGGACACATTTTTTGACAATTCATCGTGAAACACAGGTGCTCACCGGTACTAGTCGTGCATCTCCAATGTAGGGGCTATAAATACCCCGGAAGTCGCTTAGTAAGTACTGTCGCGTAGTGAACTTGTTGTTGCATCTGTGTATTCTTCTAGTTCATGACACTCCACGCAAGATAAGCCGAAGTTGTTTCGTAGTGTGGCATTATGAATTTGATCACTGTTAATAATGTGGCAAAATGAACACGTTATTATCAGTTACTACCTGTTTTTTTACAACCTTTATTTTACTACCTACGGTTAGTAACGGCTAGGGTAGTAACAGTTACTAATTGCTGTTAGTAACGGCAAAGGTAGTAGCAGTTACCACCTAACTCCACTTACCACCGTTACTAACTCCACTTACTAACAGGGTTGTAACATATGTACAAGCCGTTACAACCCCAAAGTTAGCAAGTACTACTACCTTTTTTTTAAGAGTGTGTGCGTTGTTGAACAATAAAAAATTCGCAGCGTGCGCGTTAACTAAAAGCCGACTTCTTCTGTCTCTCGTTCCCCATTAGCAGCCATTGGCATGTTCCAGTAGGAAACGTTAGTAGAAGTAGAAGTGTAAGTGTTAGCTAAAAGCCGACTTCTTCTGTCTCTCATTCCCCATTAGCAGCCATTGTTTACCTCCAAGGTAGTGCCTGGTGAGATTTCTCCTGTGCGTGATTAAACCATAAAAATTCACAGCGTTCATGTAAAATTAAAGTGAGCTGCAAGTCGCCATGACTCTCATCGACCCTTTAGTATAAACCGGCCCGATCTCACGTCGTTGATGATGTACTGGGCGTGAAGCTGCGCGACGCGGCCGCCAGGATCCTGCCGTACGAGAGCTTCGCCCCACTCATCATCATTCACCCCATGGATATGCTGTGGAATTTTTCTTTCTTTGCTCGTTTAGCCGCTCATAAATGCGGTGACAATCATGGGGAACTGGCTAGTGTCGTGCGCACCTAATTGATGCGTTCACTATGAAGTACAGACAGTGTACGCGTAGCAGATGGGTCAGAGTGACCGATGAATCCGCTTGTTGGTGTCTGTCGCCAGAGACGGTTTGTCGGTGGCAACAGCACACTGCGCCGGAAAGTATACGCGGTCTCGAGAAGACAGCGGTGTCGATGCCGCATCTACAAACGCCAACTGTTGCAATGCTTGTATAGCATCGCATGCGCGAAAGGGCGTGCTTTGCGCCCCAAGGAGGTCGTCACGCGCTTTGCAGCACAATAGTTTGCGTGTGCTGAGCACGTGCCTCCTCGCAGTCTGCCGTATCCACGGCGAAGGGCTCACACGTATATGCGCGGCGAGCGACCAAACGAGGTCGTCCCTCGCGCTTCACGGCGACGGTGAAGACAGCCTTCCCCGCTGCAGCCGCGTCATTCGTTTGTGTATACAGCGTCCTTTATTCTATCCCGCTCCACGGCGTGGCTACTAATCGTATCGTCCTTTTGGCGCGTGCAACCCCTGAATTTAACTTCTAGCGTCTTCACGATAAACGGCAGCGCACGCTGGGTTAAAGCCTGTTTCACATGCAGCGATTTTGCTCCAAGAGCGGAGCGGCTGCCGTCGCGGAAGCCCAAAAACAGGTTTTTTAGAGCGACCAGTGGACGCTCGCAACGCCAGCGACCGAGATCGCCGGAGTTGGAAAAATTCGCTAGCGGCAGCAGCGGCAGCGCGTCTGCCCAAGGTCAACCAATGATCAACCAATGGGAGAGCACTGACGTGCGGAGCACGTGACTGCAGGGGTGGAGTTGAGGAACGGGCGCGCGCGCGCCGGGAGGAACTCGGTTTGCTAGCAGACGACATCCGCAGCAACGAGCTGGCAGTGTAGAAGTGCCGTTCTTTTCCTTTTGTTGTCCTCTACGGCGCTTCCGTTAAAGCAGACAAATCGTTTGCACGTGTCATTTTGTTCTTTTGCATTTTTATCGAATCGTGGCACCAACATAGGTCCGGTCAGGGGGACCCTACGGCACTCCGCACTTATAGCTCGCAGCACATGCTGCTGTTTTTTCTTGTTTACCACTCTGGCCCAGCATGTTCGAAAAGTTTGCTGTTTTCTTTTTTTGAATGGTCACGGACCCCGATGACGACAAGTGCCGCCGCCTCTTTACTGGAATGCCCATGGGCAAAAAGAGGGACGAGCTCCTTCACAAACACACAATATCGTCGACTGGGCCGCTTGCATCTGGTTGCCGGCCCAGACGGCGCACCAACGCCTCGCGGCATTCGAGAGCAAAAGCCACCGAAAGCCCCGTGAAAGCTTAAAAACACAAAAGCCAATTCTTTCTTTTGCTTTTTCATGGCCAAGTGTATGTGCGTGCAACATGACTTGCGTGGTAAAAAAAAAGAAAGCTGGAACAGAAATAAACGTGACTACTGAAGTTGTTTAATTGCACTCTGATACACTGCACATTTTCATCATTCAAGGTCTAGGCGCGTGAAAATCGATCACCGAAGTAGAAGGCTGGTGAAACTTGCAACCTAAGCGCACCAAAACAAGCGAGCCCGGAGAAAGGAAACCCGCGGATAACGGGCGCTTCCCACAACCATCACTGCGCTTCGCAGAGGCGCGCGCCGCGCAAAAGCGGTGCATGTGAAACGAAGCCGCGTCCGAGCGTCCTGCTGCCGCTCGATCGCTGCGGGCCCCGCCGCTCGGTCGCCCGCATGTGAAACAGGCTTAAGACAGAAACACAAAACACGAAAAAAAGGACGACACAAGCGCTGAACTTCAACTGATCTTATTGACCACCACAGTTGCTTAAATAGCATCTTGTTGCGCATGCGTGTAGCATCTGGCAGAGCAAGTTCAATAGACAATCCCATGAGCAACAAAACCCAGAAGCCGCGATCAAAGCACAAAGCAAAAGCGAAAGATTACATAATAAAAAACCCGATAAAACCAACACCAAAAACCAAACCACATCACGTGTTAATACCTAAAAACTTCCGCTCTTTTGAAGATAGAGCAACCGATGGGCAGCTAATGCAGTCTTCCCTCCTTTCCAAAATTTCTGCCGCTTCTAAAATTTCACGTGCAATTTTGCCTTTTTCCCTACACACCACCCTCGTGTTGCCCAACATGGGTGCGCAGCCGCAGTCCCTGCAGTGAATGGCAAGGTGGCCTGCATCTTTCTTGGAGCAGTGATAACTGTGCTCTGTGAGCCTCGTATTGAGGCATCTACCCGTTTGGCCAACGTACACCTTATCACACGTCAGCGGTATAGAATATACGACACATTCGGTGCAGGTGACGTAAGGGTTCCTATGCTTTATCGAGCATGCTTCCCTCTGTTTGCTCTGCGAATTGGCCTTTTTGCAAAGGGCTGACAGCCGCACAGGCGCAGAGAACAACACGTCCAAACCAACCACGGCAACTGTGGTGGTCAATAAAGATCAGTTGAAGTTCAGCGCTTGTGTCGTTCTTTTTTCGTGTTTTGTGTTTCTGTCTTAACCCAGCGTGCGCTGCCGTTTATCGTGAATATGACCAACCAACTAGCCCACAAGTACGTTCTAGCGTCTTTCGTCAATAAAGTATTTTAGCAGGTTACAGAAAAACGGCACGCAAATATGGTACGGTATTAGTCTTTTAGCGATGTTACGGAAATACGGTACGCAAATACGGTAAGGCCGTACGGTAGCGTTCCTCCTTTCCCGCTCGTTGTGCTTTCGCCGGTGAATGCACCCCAACACCATTAAAACTTTTTCAAAATTGCTGCGGGGTTGTCACACCTTATTGTTGCCTGTCAGCCTACGCATTGTTCACGAGGAAAGGAACTGTGGTTTGGGGGGCGCACTGTCACTGGAACTGGGAGTGGGATAATTAAGCACAACAAGCGGTGAAGGAGGAGAGCTACCGTGCTGCCTTACCGTATTTCCGTAACTTGCTAAAGACCCTATTAATAAGCCTTGTATCGTAACGCCGCTGCTGGGTTCTGCGCGTGCGGTCTGTCGCGTCGGTAGAGCCCCTCGTGCACACTCACAGCTGTGCTCTCGATCGCGTGTCCCGGAGCCGTCCTCGGCGCGACGGCGCCGTGCCCTTATCGGTGGACTCTGGCTTTCGCGGGGCGTATACGGCACACACGCACCCTTCCTGTTCGAGAAGACTTCGATAAAGGAGAACGGGCCGACAGGTGAGTTTGCCGATAAGGTCCGCCGCGTTCCTGTCTTCTGTATGCTGCGCCGTCGGCTGCAAAGCCCGATTATCGGCCGGGCTCTACGTGCGTCATCTCTGCCTGCCTGGCTGTCAGCGTCGAACGTCAATCGGTGTCCCCGCTCTTACGGAAGATACCTTGTCAGTTCAACAAAGGGTTTGCCGTCTCTCAGCTGTGTGGTGGGCATGTCGTGCTAAGGCTCAATTCTATAAGTTTGGCGTTTCGTGTTGTTTCGACTTACGCATGCACGGGACTTGATCGTGTTGCGTTTCGCCATTTAGGCTCACGGCAACCTATTCGACTTCGATGAATGTGCTACTTTGTCAATCTGCTCCGTACAAAAATATTTTCTCCGGCGTACTGCGCCTTCTGGTGTGAGCCATTGAGCAAAACGTCACAGATCAGATATCGAGAAGTAACGGCGCTTTGCCTGTTCGGTATGCTTAGCAGCAGAACGTTCGCACTTGAGACGCTATCAAAATGAGGAGAACAACAGAAGCTGGCTGCAAGAGAAAATTCCGGACTTAATCTGATGCCTGAATTTTAAAGCAAACTGTGTCGTGAACATTCGCGTAATGATCAATCAGTTTAATAATATAGTGCAAAGTAGCACTAGACTGCGTTATTTAGCTTAGCGAAAGATTAACGGCCGCTATGGCTTAGCTGCTGACCCCACCCTTACAAAAATGAATTTAGACAGTCTGCGAACTGTCTAAATTATTTTTAGATAGTCTATAGACTGTATAAATGTATTTTTGTAAGGGCAATGCCGCCGGTTCGACCTCGGCTTAGGCGGTCGCGTTTCGATCGAGACAAAATGCTAGAGGCCCGCGTACTGTGCGATTTCAGAGCGCCTTGATGAACGCCAGGTTGTGTAGCCTATGCAGAGCCCTCCGCTACAGCGTCATTTGTAACCTGACTCACTTTGTTAAACCCCGTAAACTAACCACCAGCCTTAACGGAATTAATAGTCACACTTTTACTTTATTGGCAATTTGTATGTTCCATGCTTTGCAATGATTGCTGAGAAATAAAGGGCTTTTGTCATCGTGGTGGAGAGCTGCCAGAGGAAGCTGTCAGGAAGACGGATGTTGCGTATCTGTTGCAATGTTGCCTCTCTCGAGTGGCGATAAGACAGTGGTTGAACACTAAAGAATTTGTTCTTTGAGCAGGTTGATCGAGATCGATGCGCTATCCTTGTATTTAAGTTTCTCGCTGAAACCTTTGTGCGTGAGCGTTGGTAGGACGTTATGATTTGAAAATCTCGAATTTCGAGTATGGAGGTGATGGGCCTTGCCACCGTGGACCCGTTTCTGTGGAATATGTCGCATTAAATGTCGCTCACAACGTGCATTCTTCTTGGATGAATATACTAGTAGTCGTATTCAGAATCCACGCTGAATAGAACAGTGCGAACAGAAGACGAACGAGTTACGGCGACGCCTATGTATCGCATTTGTTCGTTTTCTGTGTATTCGCCATGGATGTGACGCTCAGCCGCCGAGGACGAAGTTCTCCTGCGAGGATCTGCTATCTCAAAAAAAAAATAATAATAAAAGAAAATTACAGCATATCCACGGGTGAATGATGAAGAGCTCGGGCGAAGCTCCTGAAGCAATCATGGTTACACCGTGAAATGTTCAGTGGTTTCGCATAGCAGTAATCAAAGCAATACGCCGCTTTGATTACTGCTGCGCTCGCTTCGCGGCAGCCTCTCGAGCTCGCACCTCGGGATCCTGCCGACGAGCACGAGACGCAGCGGCCTTCCGCACCCGGCGCTCCTCGTCGCCCATGGTCCGCCAAGCAGCACGATCCGGCAAGCGCACTCCTCCACGTACGGCGACGATCAAGGAGAATGAGAGATAACGGGCGCAGCAACCAATCTGAGAGCAGCGGCACCTATAACGCCATTTAGCGTGCATTCACCCAACCGCCATATATTGCACACATTTCTATGGGACAGCGCTCTAGTATATCGTCACCCAACTGCAGTTTGCATGCTGATGATGATGATTTTGTGGCCAACCCTTCGCAACGGGTGGACGTGGAATCCAAGCCCTAGCCAAACATGAAGCTCTACTTGTTACCAGTTTTTCAGTAAATGGTAGGGAAAAAAAAGCGCCATCTATTGAATGATACGGGAGACGCGACGGCGGGGGAACGCCGGATGGAGCGACGACCGACCAGGTGATGCTATAAGGAGCTTCGCCCCTAAAAAGAAGACAGGAAGGTCAGCTGTCAACAGCGAGTGGACAGAATCAAGCTTGAGAAAGATTGATTGGCATAATGTACAGGAGTGCCTGCACAAGCGCGCGGCACACACAGAAACGATCCCGAGCAGTTTATAACCATGTGCTTTGGGTCGTTTAAAGCCCATCGCTGAGCGCAATCAGCCAACGACGTCCAATTATTTCACTCGTTCGATCGTTATAGTATATTCGTGTTTGTCGCTTCTACTGATTACAACTCTATGCACTCGCTTCCTTCGTGTTCCGACCTCCAACATACCGTAACTCGCTGTGTCGAGCGCACCTCCAGCAGCGCCTTTTCGAAGCTCGACAAACACGCACCTCGTGTTTCGCGTTAACGAGCGTGATGATAAACGACACCTCGTTGATCCCGCAGCCGGTATGCAACAGCGAGGCATACCGCGTGAACGATTCCTCTTTTTTTACACTTCATGCCAATTACCAACGCCTCTGCATTCCAACCGTAGACTTCTAAATCACCCCTTTCCATTGACCGCAGAGGGTTTTCGATTGGTGCGACCGCGTAGCGTCTGTTTCACCAAAGCGCGTTGCATGCTCCCTTTCGTCGGTTGTTCGAGACGGCGCGCTCTGTGGCTTCGTGCGTGTAATCGCATTTTGCACGCTGCATTTCTCCCTCGTTGCTCGAGCTGCGCGTTCACCTATTCCCTCGCTCCTTTTCTGTTTTCGCTTTTCCTTCCCTCCCCGGAGGCAAAGAATGCTTGCTTTCCGCAACGGCCGCTGGCCACGTACGTCACCCTACCGTTCCCTAATCATTCTGTTATTTAAGCTCACTGATCAAAATCGCGGCACTTTTGTCGTTGGTTCGGCGCAGGGGAACGGAAGCACACACACACACACCACACACACACACACACACACACACACACACACACAACACACACACACACACACACATATATATATATATATATATATATATATATATATATATATATATATATATATATATATAGCGGCGACAGCCTTGCTGCAAGAGCCGACCAGCGGGTAGCGATGCGCTGAGCGGAGAATTGAAACCGTAGGTCCATGATCTTCAGGAAGCAGAAATGCGAGGCCGCGAGAGGCTTATTACGTCTTAAATGACGACAGAATCGTGCCGAGCGGGAGCTCGTTATATACATTTGATATCCCTAGTTGGTGAAATGCCTTAATTAGAAAGGTATAATCACTTCACGAGCGTCCGTTTGAAGGATCATCCCTCCAACGCCCACGGTCACCGCCTCCAAGAGTTAACCTCTCTCCAAAACCGCCTCGAGGGAAATGAAGTGGGGGGTTGAACCTTCTTGACGGTGCCAAGTTTTCACGAACAATGTCAATTGTGCACAGGTCCCGCGAAAGAGACCCCGGCATCATCCTTTCGCGCAAAACCGCATTCCTCACACACCTGAAAGACGAGGATGGGTCATTTGCGGGCATACCTGTCCTGCTTGGACCAGTTCTTGCTCTTCAGTATTAATAATAATAAATAAAACAAAATCACTGCGTAGCTGCCGCACCTGCAGGTCCAGAGTAGGACGGCAGGTGCGCGTGACAATTACCTTCTCAGCAGTGAGAGGGGGCGAGTTATTGCCACTCGCTGCGTTCCTGGGGAAAAAAATATAAATGAAAACTTCAAGAAATAGCGCATGTCGAAGAGCGTCATTCACTTAGCGGCGTGCAGGGGCTTCGCTGTTAGGTTTATTAGATTATGGCCAGCGGACTGCTGTTTTCGTGTAGTATGAATTGTATTGGACAAGCTGAAAGAGTTCTTATCTCTCAGATAGCTTAATAAATCTACGGAAAATTGCTGCTGGGGTAAGCTGTCTGCCTTCTGCCAAGAGTGCGGGTAGGCTACTTTGTGGGCTGCTAAGAGCCGCAATTCATTAAGCAGGGTACGTAAGGGCGCTTGTGGAGGCATACGGGCGGCATAGTGGAGACGTTATGGTGCGAAAGTTTCCGAGTGAAACTAATGGAATAGAAATGGTTGTCTTAACGTTTCCTCACTTTCGCTTGTTGACACGATCACGTCGACCACCCCAAGTCTGGCCGTTCGAGACAGTATAAAATTAAAATATCGCCGCCTTCATTACTGCGATATTTATTAAGCGCTTGAATCGAATAGCGGCTGCTGTGGAAATCCTTAAATATCAAAGCTGCGCTTCGTGTTGTGGGGGTCGCAGCTGGGCTATGGGCGTTCGTACACGGGAAGCTGCAGCTGGCACCGTTTCCGGCTACGGTGCGCGCTTTTTCACGACAACTGTCTCCCGTGCAGCGCATAGAGTGGAATCAACGCAATTGTATTCAAATGAAACGTTATTCAACATTCTACGGCACTTTAAAGGGGTACTGACACAAAATTTCGCGGCCGAGATAGCCTGCTGGATCGATTCCCGTGTACGTGCGTGTACCATCTGCAAAATATCGACAGCGAATAAAGCTTGGAAGGTATTTTATATGAATTTTGAAGTTCGCGAGCGCGATCCAGCATTATAGGCCGCACCTGGTGCATTGACACCCTCGGAGGTGACCCGAGGTGACCCCCCCCCCCCTACTTCCCCTACGTAACCGTTGCAGCCGGTACAAGTTATGATGACGTCGTAGCCGCCATTTCTGTTTTGAAGCGCTTCCCGACGAATCGCTCCTCGCCAGCGGGTCAAACCTGAAGTGATTCGCCACGTCGCAAATTCCTTCCATCCCCACCGCAAGAAAATCGTCGCCATCAGAAGACGGTGAGCCCGACGACGACAGATCGCGCGGAAATGCGTCACTGTTCTGGGTGCTCACGTGACCGAGCGTTTCACTCGCTAGGTGGTGATAGTTGCACCCGGTGGCTTGGAAAGCGTATCCCCGGAGTCGGGGCTCTCCCGGTTTGGCGCGAAACCGGATCTGACGTTACCATAGGGAGGTACTCCCTGCCCCTAGACAGGTACTGTTGTAGCTAGGGAAAGATCCGACGATTCCTCGGCCTTGTCCCCAGCCTTTGAAAGCGTATCCCCGGAGTCGGGGCTCTCCCGGTTTGGCGCGAAACCGGATCTGACGTTACCATAGGGAGGTACTCCCTGCCCCTAGACAGGTACTGTTGTAGCTAGGGAAAGATCCGACGATTCCTCGGCCTTGTCCCCAGCCTTTACTTGCCTATGTTCTACTCGGTACCCTCACCCCCTCACCGCAGTCGCCGGCTTTGTTTGAGTTATGCCTTCTTTACGCGGTGTGTTGATAGGTGACAGCCAGGTTAAATTCATGTGCAGGAGTCGCCTTCACTTGAAAACATCCGTCGAGACCTGCACATTTAGTTTTGGTGGTTTTGACGCTGTGCGAATGGCTGAGGCCGTCTCTGCGATGCACTTTCAGCGCGTAGACTGACGTTGGTGGTAACGACGTTTGCGGTGCCAACGCGGACCCTCAAGATATATGCGACAATATAGGGGTACGTATTCTGAAATTGTGAGATGCTTGGCATCAGTCACTGAAGGTTGTATTTCTTTACATTTTAGAAGTTAGTTCTGCAACTGCAGCACGATGTGGCCCCCGTGGTGTATACGTCTTCAAAGTGCTGCCACGTTGCTCCAGCTCTGAAGACGCCGATGCGGAGCGCCAGATCAAGAAAACGCGCTTGCTGAACCGCAAGCTGACGGCTACGCTGAAACGCCTGCCGTGGTGTTCGAATCGTGAAACGCCGAGGTAAGTTTACCGCTGACATACTGGTGCGCGCCGCTGAGGGAAATGCCGTACCGTCGTGGTCGGCACGCAGCTTTTTTAAGAACTTTTAGCCGCGCTAGTTGCTCATTGCTTGCGGTAAAGTGATGCGGTAGAGGTCTTGCGGGTTATAATACTGACATGCCGACCACGACGGTATGGCATATCCGTATTGCTGCACGGTAAACCTGCACTGCCAACAGACCCGATCAAAGCGGTATGTAGATGCGTACCGTCCGCACCGCATTCTAACGATTTTAAAAACTTAGTTGTAAGTGCTCCTAGCAATTTTCTCCCGTGTATAGGCGTTCATCTGAAATACCTGACTGTTGTTATTGACAAGGCGTTCACACGATGTTGAAGATACAGGGAAATACCGAATGAAGGTGACAATGCACGTTAAGCACGTGCAACACCTTTACGTGCCACCTTTTTAGTGATCTTGCATGTGGCCATTATCACAGTGGAAAACAAGGCCTGAAATTATGCCCTTTCTTTAAGACGGTGACATACATGGACAGTGAGGATGCTTTTCAGTATTTAGATTTAGCGGAGTGAGGCAACGTGGTGCATTGTTAGTAGAGGCATTTGAGAATACATGGCTTGCATGTGCCGTCACATAGCTGGCTCGTATGTTAGAGACAATTTTGATAACCCTATTCCAATGTCCGTGGAATGGTTCATCAACAATGGCGAGTGGTAGTGACACAAGCAATCCTAGCCTTCTCACCGAAGGCCACTATAGAGTAAGACAGTGTTTTCAAGGCATGGGAAAAGAAATGTTTGACTGAAACATCAGTATGTGGTTGATACCAAATTCAGAAAACCGCCAGTGTCCGCATCTTCTCAGTGACAACCAACTCACTATGACGTTGTTAGGTAACTTTTGTTACCCTTGAATAAATGAAAGCCCACAGTCCACTGCTATCTCGATCCGTTTCAGTGGACGAATGAAAACCTGTCGACGAAATGGGTTCATGTATGTGAGGGTACCTTTTGAAAAGGCAACAATTAAAAATTAACGTTTCAGAACCACTATGGGCCCCTTGTTCACAATAAAGAATGCGAAGAGGGTGAATTATTTATGGCCTAGGTGCCAGTGGGTGCTGGTGTATATCCTGGTAGGTCAACCATGTACAGCTAAAGTAAGGTTGCACACATACCACATTTGAGATCAGATGTATAAAGATTTTCTTCATTGCGATTAGAGCAGTGGTGTCCAAATTAATCGCTTGGTTAGTAATGAATAATTATCCACCAGTGTTTGAGCATGTCTTGCCTTTCTCAAGGCATTTTTTATGGTGTTTTGTTGTTTGTTTGAACTTTTCGTTCCACTAATGTAGGATGTGTCACAGTTCACGCATTTTGTGGGTAACCTCCTGGAAACTATTTGTCTAAGGAGAACTTTGATTCTTTGGGAGGACAAACGGGAACAGCAAAAGTATGTGGGCATCCCATGGTGCAGGGAATAAGCGAGTCACTTGCAAGATTTTTTTACACTAATTGTGTGAGAACTTCCCAGATGCCAAAAAACTAGGTAACATGACAGCTCACACACGTTAAAGACCTCTTGGAGCAATAAAAGTTACCAGGGGTAATCTACAAAATTCCACGCATGAACTTTGATACGACATATCAGTGAGACTAGAAACCTCAAACGAAGTTCATCGTCAACAAACAGTGCAGCAGTGTACAATAGACAAAGAAGGGAACGGTTGTCTTTGTTCCCTTCTTTGTCTGTTGTCCACTCCTACCCTTTTGTTGAAGATGGATTAGCAACTAGCCCAATCTCAAAGCTTGCCTCAGACGAAGGATTCAACACCAATAGTCACACTCGTTCGGAGCTTTGGCAATTTTAGAGCCCTGTAAAAGCCTTTTATTCATCAATAGAGAGCCATTGGGTGTTTCCCAATATGCCTTACAAGTTTGCCATTGAAAGTTCTGTCTACGTTAATGCAACAGCTTAAACATAATAATTCTAAGTTAGAAACACAGACAACTAACTGGCTAGAACGTGCTATCATATCCTAGTGGAAATGGAAGGACCGTAAATTATAGTGATAGAATCTAGCACACTTGCAGTTTCAACAGGATTTGCATTTTTAAATGTGTTTCAATGTTGCAAAAAACCGGTTTGTTGTGCAGCCTGGTGGACAGGCCTTCATACTGTGCAAAGGAGCCATTCGATTGCTGTACAGTCTTCTGTTCTTACATGCACCATAATTCGTGCTTGATATTACAATCTATATTATTAGGCATCCCCACTTTATTCTATGCTTTTTATAAGGCAAAGGAGTGATTGCTGAGAGGCGGCTTTGCCATCACTGTGACTAAGGGAACTGGCAACCTGTGTCAAGCCGTGGTGCTTATGCGCAGTGCGTATACATGCTGAGTGCACAAAAACACGAACCACAGCAACAGGGGCTTTATAAGCACAATGTTGCTTTCTTATAGATAAGGCCTTGCTCGTTTGCTGGCGTATTATTGCTATTTGCTATTGTGTAAACTACCACTGTTTACAATGTGTTGTGTGTATGACTGAATTGGTGCGTAAAATTGTGATAAAAATTTCGAGCCATTCCATTTTGTGAAGGCAGGTTACCAGTGAAGCTGTCTAGCACATAACACACAAATATGAACAAATGTATGAACTCGTTTCTTGTTATGATTGGTGGTAAATGTGATGAAAGGTACACACACACACATTTGTTGTCTTGATCGGTGGCTCATTATTTTTTGGTCATGGTGATGACGATGGCCTTATGTTGCTATGATGCGCAATGATCAGCTTGGTTACAACCTTGCACATGTTCTTAGCCAGAGTCTCATCTATGCCTGTCTGGTGGTGAGGTTGTACAAATTGTGTCGCACAGGAAGCCAAAGCATTCTAACACAAATTGCATAACTACGGTGGTTTGTTTTTGTGTTTTATATTTTTTCAAATTAGAGGGTAAAAATTGGGTGCTATTTTTCAAGCTGATAATTTGAGAGAACTCACATTTTTCGTGGAACCATCATTGAACTGCATGTGTTTTTGGGGGGGTTTAGTTTAGAAATGCTACATGAAATACATTTACACAAATTGATAAGTCAAAAGGTAAAGAGCCTTGATAACATCTAGGAAAAGACACATTTAATTCACAAAAAGCTGATCACCGATTTTTTACGCGTCCTTGTTAACGTACATTGCCATTTGCATGTGCAGCATGTTGGTCTTCATTCGAGAGCTGTCTCACCTTTGGATGTACAGAGGCATCCACTTCCACCTTGAGCACCGCACCGTGCAGCCAACGCTCCGCGGAGCGTCTCTCGCGGGCGGCTGGGGCACGCAAGCAGTGACAACTGTAGGTGGTGCCTTTCCCCGTCGTAACAACTGCTAAAGGTGGTGCCTTCGCCGCGTCGTCTGCTAAAGCTCCGCTAATGGCTCCGCCTAATCGCGCTCTTCGATGAAGGTAACTTAATCTTCAGGGTTAAAATCTCATGGAAATCGAGAAGCGCAGCGACTGCGCCTCGTTCCGCACTGCTTTTTTACCTACTGTTTTCTTTTTCTGCATGCGATCCTAAAAGTAATAAACCTTGGCCCGTGCATGAGTAAGATCGCCAAGCCGGGTGGCACTCCCGCAACTAAGCTACTCAGATGCTTTGTGCCGTACAGTTAGAATATTCCCGCTACTCACACGGTTGTTTTCATCAGCTGAAAGTTTGGCGACACAAAGTCGACAATAAAAAAAATATAAGTTTGCGCTGTGAATTGAAGGCTCACGGAAAACTTTTTGCTTCGTGCTAAAGTTTTGAGCCAAGAAATATATAAAGCGATACGCGGTGCTTTGGGTCACCTAGCAATAAAAAGGGAGTCAAGCTTTATTCAGCGCCTGCTTACAGAAGTAATCATTTGTCAGCGGCGCTTCTTTGGTGAACTGATCGCGTGATATGACTTCAGCTGAAAACTCTATTAGAATGCTTCTTCATTTTTCTGCATGAATGGCACGAATAAGCATGGTTGCAAATGAGTAGCAAATTAGGGCGGCGTATTGGCGAGTTAAATTCGCTAGCGCATGAAGGCAGCAGTGCTGATAACACCTGAATGTAATGTAACTTCTCTGAAATTGGCAAATTGCTCACATCCTTTTGTTTTCAGGCGAGTAAATCCAAACTTTCGCACATTTAAAGCTGTTATGTCAGACCTTACCATGCATTTATCGCCAATTTTGCGGCGCCTAGCTTTGAAGCTGATCAAAAACATTGCGTGAGCAGCGGGAACATTCTGGCTACTGGGCTCAAAGGAGCTGAGTTGCTTAGTTGTAGGAGTTCAAGCGCGGCTGTGAAAGTTTACTCATGCACGGACCGAGGTTTACTGGTTGTGAGATCGCATCCAGAAATGAAAGAAAACACTAGCAGCAAAAGCTAGACGGAACAAGGTGCAGTCGCTTCGCTTCTTCTGAACCGTGCTGGATGCTGGATTTGCATGCGCATAGCAAGAGCGAAGTTAGCTTCACCGCAAAGCAAGTACAATTCGGCAGACCTGCTGCGCTTAGCAGACGACGCGACGAAGGCTCCGCCTAGAGCTGTCACTGCGCATACGCGCTAGTTACCCAAGCAACCAAGAGAGGCGCTCCGCGGAGTGCTGGCCGCACGGTGCGGTGTTCAAGGTGGAAGTGGACGACTCTGTACCTCAGCTGAAAGAACCCTCTCAACATCACAGTTTCATCTTTCTAGCTATAGTCGGGTACAACTTTAGAAGGCAGCGGCATTTTCCCCTCAAATGCGGATGCATACGAGCCTCCACCAATCGGCGCGCACTTCAGGTGACGTCATGAGCCGGACGGCCGGTGACCCCGCGACGGAGACATGCCTAAGAACTAGCGGGACTATTCTTTATGCCTCGCGGAGGCAATTGGCTGACTATTTCTTTAGTCGCGGAGGCAATTGGCTGCTGCGCTTCGGTCATCTGGGCGGGCCTCTCCTGTCTTCTAAAGTTGTACCCGACTATAGGCACAGCAATGTCATTGCAGCATTTGCTGGCCTCGGGTAGTGAGCAGCAGAGTCATGCCAATATTCAGTGAGTTCAGCAGCTGGTTAGTGTGGATTGCTTCCAGCAAGTACTGGTTGCACTTGTGAAGTGAATTCATGTTTTTAGTCTCTAAAATGAAGGTAGGTCAGTTGTTATGAAATGACTGTCTCAGCAGACAAGAGTCTCTTGCAATGGATTCAATACTGCTTGCAATTTCCATAATGTTAGGTGGTTTTCACCTTTGTTTGAGACGTTCCGTTTAACAGTGCAGTACCATTCTGTGGAGAGTTTTGTGCAAAACTCCACGCAACATCTTTTCACTAATGTGGTGCTGCTGTTGGGTTACGTAGACAAAACTGGTTTTACCAGTCATTGTTGAAAGCTCGCCGACCATCTGCGGATGATGGAGGATTTTAGCAAGTTTTGAAGGCGTCCGGACGGTTGCTTGCATCTGTGTGCGAGAGCAGACAATGCAGCACTGCATGTGTCACAACTTTGTGGGTGCCTCACTTGTTCTTGCTTCCTACACGGTGATGTCGGTGTCCAACTTGTCGCCCAGAAACCGAAACCGAAAGTCGTTCATACAAATAAGGCGATGTGAAATAGTTTCGAGAGAATACATGAATTTGGGAGTGTGTCTCATGCTTCCTAGATCAATAAGAAATGTTAGCAACAAAGAATGCACAAGCCACAATTGATGGCACCACCCCTTTAAGTGGTTGTGTGTGAACTTGACGTCAATTTGGACACTTTGGTGGCTTTGTAACTCCTATCTAACAAAAATAATGCAACATGTTTTTAGAGATTAAGTTAGAGCACGTGCTTGGCTTTAATTCTGGGGAGTTTAAAGAAATTGAAGATGGCCTTTTTTTTAAACTGAATGTCGAAGTATTTTATTTTTAGAGACGTTTCTTACCATATGCATTTATGTTTTGCATCTGACATCATCCTCGGCAATCATACTTAGCACAATGGTTAACCTAATGCGTGGCAAATCTCTGGAAAATTTGGGAAATTTCGAGTATTATAGACGCGGAGTCAAAAAATCTGAATTAGAGCATTATTGAGCAATGGGTGCCGTATTTGCAACTTCTTTTGCATAAGTTATGGGCAACGGAACTGCAACATAACATTTATAAATGCACGTTACTCACAGTAAGCCAAGAAAAAATTGACTCGCAGCTGCAATAATTTCTTTGTAGGATCTTGTCAAAATCGTATTTTCGGGGAATTCGCGAAAAGCAGTTCTGCTGAGTGAAGACTTCCGTCCAAATTTTTTTTACTAGGCAAATTTTTTTTTTTCGCAAAAACTAACATTTGTTTCGTGGCCATGGGGACTCATCAGCAAAAATATTTTTTCTTTTTCAGCGATATTAAAGGGGTCCACAGACATGCACCGATGTTACTGAATACACTCTATCTGCTACAAGTAGTAATCTTCATGTTTGCTCATGGAATCTTTATGAAATCGGAAAAATGTGGAATAGCTGTACATTGGTAATTTGCCCTACCTGCACGCTGTGGCACATAGGCTATACATAGGCGCCCCACTGATGCTTTTTTAGTGTGAGCATGGGGCCATAGTGGTCCCAAAGCATAATTTTACGTACTTTAAAACTTTGAGGCGCGTTTCTAATATGTTAATCTGGTACCTTCCCCATCTGACAAGTTTTTATCGACTTTTGACTATGTAGTGAAGTGTACATCACAGGCTTGCTGTGTCAAAATTCTTCTATTATCCGCCAGGCTCTCTCTCTAACACTGTTGTCTTTCACATATGAACATTAGATGCTTGCACGTGTTCTCCATGTATGGCAGGCTGAATATTCATATTTATTTTCGTTGGCTGCTGCTTCCTTGCGTAGTGTCAAGCAGTTGGGGATTATACAAATGTGCAGGCACCATTAATTGAATCTGAAATGCATGTGCCGTATTTCTCGAATCTAAGCGATGTTTTTTTATAAAAACAATGTGCGAAGTGGGGGTTGGTTAGATTCGAGTACCAAGATTGTTTTTTTTTTCTGGCCTTGCGAATTTCGAGTGTCGCCTAGGTTCGAGTAAGTACGGTACATATTCTAGTACGTCTCTATAGCTTCAGTGGTGGTTGGTGAGCTTTCAGTAGGATTCATCGCAATGGTGGATGCAGGGTGTCGGAACGAAATGTTTTCGTTTCGGTTTTAGTTTCGTTCCACCGAAAAAAGTTCTGTTTCTGTTCGGAACTAAAGAAAATAATGTTTTGTAAGGTTCTTATTTTTATGCGAAATTTGAAGGTAAAGTAAACGATAAAACATAGATTTGTGGTAAACTGCGCTCCTCTTAAGAACGTGGGACAGGTAAAACACGTTCTTCCCGCATTCTTCAGAGGAGCGCAAGTAATGTACGACGAATTGCTACAGACTAGCGCGAGCTATGTGGGGTGTCGTGGCTGTGGCTGGCCCAGAAACCTGTCAGGGAGGAGACCAAGACAAACCAGCAACCATCTTTACTTCGCCGATTCGGCCAACTGCGAGCTGCGAGCGTGCCATCGTTCGTTTTCTTCTTCTACGGACGACGCGCTTGCAGCCGCCGCTTTTATACTTGTCTATACGCTTCTATACACTTATAGGAAGGAAGAACCAGAGTCAGCCACAGGGAAAGAGCAGGCAACCACAAAAGTTGGCAGCAAGCGGCTGCCACGACGACTGCTCCGACCCGAAACCCGGAATCGGATGGAGCCCCCAGTTGCCACGGACAACACCGGACCTTGGTTACGTGGTGGACGAACCGTGCCGACGTGTGGTCGTGCACGCCAGTGCTGTCCGCTGTGGCCAAGGATATGGCTACTGCGCCCTCCTCCCCAGTTTCACCGGAGGGAAGGGGGCCGTATAGAAGCGGTGGCTGCGGGCGTGCTGGCCGTAGAAGAAGAAAGATGAGCGATGGTGCGCTCGCAGCTCGCACTCAGCAGCCACTGGCAGCGGGCAGTTGCGGGCCGAGCTCGGCAGAGTAAAGAGGTTGCTGGTCTGTCTTGGTCTCGTCCCTGAGGGGCTTCTGGGCCAGCCACACCAAAACCCCAAAACTAGCAACTTCCAAGTTACTGTATTTAAATTTCTCAAAAGTGAATTATGAATTTTCTGAGCGGTCCTATGTTTGTGTCAAGGGAGTGAGCATTTCTCAGAAGCAGCCCGTCCTCGAGGGGCCAAGACCGCTGTTCTGATAAAACAAACTTCGGCACCGAGAATGCCCTCTCCACACTAGTGTGACTGGCACACGAAAGTCCACTTGCATTAATATAAACATCCTGGTTGCCACTCTTTTCATTTTTCATAAAATTTGAACATCTTTACTTTGGAATTCTTGCATGAGATAAGCGCTAACACTATACCCTGACATATGTATTATTGCTCACATTGCATGACCTCGGTTGTTCCAGGTCACCAAGTTTTCCCGGGAACTGAAAACTGATAAAAAATATTTCGTTTCACTCTGGAACGAAATAATAGATAACGTTTGTTATTTCGTTCCAGCCAAAAATATCTTTTGTTTTTAGTTCCGTTCCGACACACGGGGTGAATGGCTATGTAATTTCAAGCTGTGATATTGGTGCAAGCCACATATACAGGGGCAATGCAAACATTCAAAGGGAGCGTGTATTGATTTCAAAAGTTTCCGGCTGAGCCCCATCTAGCAGTGAAAAATTTTCACATTGCAGCATACTAGCAACACGTTATGTTGCCAAATTTTTCCATTATCTTATGAAACTGTAGGCTGTGGTCCCATGTTGTTCATTCCCTTTCTTTTTGTTTAGTGACTTCAGTTGATCTGCAAGTTCTTTCTTGTCTCAATGCATCACATTTTTCCTAATTGGCACTAATTTTTTTTGTTCCTACAGCATCGGTTTCCTCAATTCCTCGAAAGAGCCACGACGTGCGCCCTTAGCAATTGATGGGTACCATGTGCACAGAGGCCAAGGGATCGATCAGCTGGCCAAAATCGCAGTTCTCTTGCCCGTGATTTCAGACCTGGAGTGAAGTCACATGGACACAGCGAGCTGGGTATCTGCTACAGGCTGCTGAAGTGCAGCCACTGCAACACAAAGGCCGCGAAGTCCTGCGAGTGCAAGATTGTGGCCCCAGGGTCTTTCAATTGAAGTAATACAATATGCATGACCTTGCATTATTATCTTTCATAAATGCTATCAATACTACTCGAACAAATCGAGAACGTTTCTGTATTGCAGCAAATAAATGTAGAAATTGCATATGTCATCACACCTTATTGCCCAAAAAATGCATTTATTGCACATTCATCAAGCAAGTGACCTATGCAGGACACTATCTCTGCAAGCTCAGATGGTGCACGCGCAGGCCTTGCATTTATGGCTTTGCTATCTTGGCAGCCCTAAGTTCTATTGCTACCTGTGAATGTGCCAAGCAGATTGGTCTGAACGGCATCACAAGTAGCTAACACATTTTAGAGCGCAATGAACTGGGCTAGTTGGTACTACTTCATTATGTCACAGTGCGAGGAAAGAAGCCAAGGCACACAGTGCTGTGTCCCAGCTTTTTCCTCGTCTGGGAGCACTGGAACAATGAACATTTGAGAACATTCACTTGGAGCTCCTACCATACATTTGGCTGCATGCTCCAAGCCCAGCTCGTCCAGACATGA
This sequence comes from Rhipicephalus sanguineus, assembly GCF_013339695.2. Taxonomy (NCBI): domain Eukaryota; kingdom Metazoa; phylum Arthropoda; class Arachnida; order Ixodida; family Ixodidae; genus Rhipicephalus; species Rhipicephalus sanguineus. The sequence continues at coordinate 1,076 of NW_023615803.1, read as the reverse complement.
TTCAAGGCATCACAGTTGTGTTCGCATACATCATCTGTGTAGAGAACAAGTTATTTTGGATTGAAAAATGGCCATCCACCTGTTTTGTACAAGGCTACCAGGAAATCCATACTGATTTCTCAGAAAGGAAGACAAAAATTCGTACTGTTTCCTGGGCTCAAGCCTGGAACCAACACCTTTCCAGGCTGTTTCTCTACAACTGAGATAGCCTAGGCTAGCAATGGGCAGTGTAAGGGCCAATTAGTTGAAAAGTCAAAGCACACACAGAATGTGGCAATGGGTCCTGTGGAAACGTGCAGCAGCTTTTAGCAGAAGATTCTGCGTTAATATCTATTTATGAAAATCAAACTGAAAGAAAAAACATTACTTGCAGCTGGTTATAAGCTACTTATACCTACTGTGCTTTCCACAGAACTCATTTGTCATATTCAGTGTCCATGCGCTTCAAACTGAATTTGCCCTCGCACTTTGATTACTAGCATACTGTTAGCTTAATGGTAGAGCGACCACCCCGAAAAAAAGTCGTTCTCGAGTTTAAACTGGTGGACCATGTCAAATTTTCGCCAACTAAAATGCTGTTCTTTACGAGAAATCCATTGAATTTTTATCGTAGCTTTGTGCAACAAATGGGAGTGGATGGCTATTTTTACATTCATAACCGTTTCTATGTTGTGCAGAACTCCGCTGTTATAAACGAGTCATTTTCTAGCAGCAACAGCACATCATAGTGTTTGTAGATCTGGAGTGCTTCCCAATACGGACCACTGAGAATGGCACAGTTGCATTGTGGGGCAAAAGTATATGGACAGTTTGCCACTGAGCAAGCTTATGTTATGAGGCCAAGCACATAGTGCTGGCATTGTTGACATAGTTCCTTGAAAGGCAGTGGGGGTTAACATAGGCTGAAGTTGAGGCATCTCCGTTGTAGTGCAGACAAAACGGGTGCGGATAGTTCGTTCATGCTACTGAGAGAAAGTAACGGAAGACATGGCAGCAACACACAATGCGTTTATGAGTTTGCAAGGCAGGCCAACTGCACCAAGGCGGATGACTGCAACAAGAGGGCCACATGGTTT